>NC_056735.1:124900580-124930580 GCF_019279795.1 Protopterus annectens
AACCTCTTTTATTTAGCTTTCTGTTCTGTGTCTTTTCCACTTAATGTCACAGACTCTTTCCTTTTCACCCATTGAAATGCTAATGAGCTATCATCTGGTACTATGTCCAATGGGTTGCTAAAACTTTACATCACTATATCCATGATCACTATATGGTGTATTCATCTGGTCATAGTGTGATTTATATGAGGTTTAATGGAAAATGATCATTCAATGAACTTAATGCATGTTCTATCCAGTCTGGACATCAAATGCTCATAAAGTGTTTCCTTCACTGGAGAATGTAAGATGAACCTTACAAATCTATTACTTTAGGCTGTCTGTATTCCTTCATTCTTTTCTTATTCAAGACTTCTTTATTAAGTATTTCCATGCAAAATGTTTTAACCGTCTGCAGTCATCTGAAAAATGAAAGTTAACACAAGCTGCAATGAGAAGTTTTAATAAAAGGGACTTGCATATTTTCAGGGACAGCAGCTAAGTTAGTCAATTTGAATAGCAAATTATTTCTATATACGCAGCAGTATGAAAACACAGAGTGTTCAATGTATCACTTCTGTAAGCAGTCATTACTGAATTATACTTTTAGTACAATATGTCATTACTATGTTTTGGATTGGATTTATCTGCAGTGGTGCTGGTTGTATCTCCCTGGTCATAACTTATGTTTCTTTTAGCTGGTGGCATGCTTTATTGCTTTTTCTCTATGCAAGCTTGTTAAATCCATGTTGCCCTGTCTGTTCAATTAATTATATTGTATTGCCTAGACTGTTCAATTAATTATATTGTCTAGTTTGTCAGCATTCCTGTCAAAAGAAAATCAAACTTACTTTTCCACTTAGGTTTGGTCACAGTTGAGCAAGTATTATTTAATAGATAACTTGTATATGGTTTGATGCATATCTTGCTGTTAGTCTATGGATGACTTGCATATCATACAACTGTCACCTCATTTATCAGTTCTTAACTAAAACATTTAATGCAACTGAATGATGTTAAGTGGTGTTACAGCACATCCTGTAACTTACTTGCACATTTAAATTTATTTATGCATTGATTCCTACTTTATTTGTGTTCATGTGGAACCAGTGTGCAGTTTTACATTACATTACAGGGCTCTGTATGAATATACTTTTTTCTTCTCTGCTTTTGAAGTCAGATTTATTAATGAGTAATAAAGGAGAAGAAACCAGGAAGAAAAGGTAGAAATAGTGCTAAAAGGTGATCATTCATTTTGTTTTTAACATGCTCTATTCAGGAAAAAAAAGTTATCTCTGGTATACTGTAGGCATTCCCCATACCACCCTACACATAATCATTATATTTGCATTATAAATTACATTTGTATCACATAAGGTAACACCCATGGAGAGACTGATCTGCCCCAATCCATTGCTTATGCCAAAGAACAGTGATTTAGTCTGTTACCAAACACTCCTCTGAGTTTAACAAAGACCAGTCTGTTTCTGGTGTAATCAGAGTTGCCTAGGGCTCTGAATGTGTCTCTCTGATAGGCCACGATAACTTCTTCTAGTTGACATTAGGGAGAAAACTATTTGAAAAGCTTGAGATTTGAATAATGAAATGGCCTGTTAATCTAAATGGTGACTGAATAAGTGCCATTTCCAGACACTTTGGCAGAATGATTATTTGAATATTTAACAAGGTACCAAAGTTGTGAAAATAACTAACAGCAATTCAGGTGAACTGCATACCTTTTTAGTAAAGCTGATTGTAGTTGTTTTCATTTAATTACATCATAATGTTTACTGAGGTACTTGCTCATTGCCATTTGTTTGAAGTGTGCACCCCTAAGCATTTCAGTCTTATTTCCCTGTCTAATCTGTCAGTTGTTAACTCATTTAAAGTGCTAATAACTTAAATTAGCTTGGAAATGTTAGTTTCTATTCAAAACAGTTAACATGTTTTGAACAAATGTTAGTCTACATATAAAAATGTTTACTTTTTCCTATAGTCAGCCAGACTTCAGAGACCTTTCATTCATCCATCTATCTATCCATCCAATTCATTCATTCATTCATTCATTCATTCATTCATTCATTCATTCAGTCAAATTTCCAGTGATATTCTAAATCCATTGGAATGAAGCTATTCCCGTGTCTACTTAGCACAATGCAGAAATACCAAACCTGAATATGAAGCAACCACACACACACACACACACACACACACACACACACACACACAGTGTTCAAACCTCTAGTTTTACCCATGAATCTTCTACTTAGACATAATATCCCTCAAACTAATGAAAGAAGTATAGAAAAATATTTGAATATTTATTTTAATGAAACGAAGCTGACAGCATATTTTACAACTAGCTCTTGTATCAACTTAACTGCAAATGTTTTGTGACAAGTAGAGTGATTGTGTCTAAAGTCACTGTTTGATATAATAACAGACTAGTTCCTTTCCTTCTTCTAAGTATGTGTATAAGCATGGCATTAATATTTTTTTAAAACTGACTTCATTATCATCTTCAAAAATGTAATTATCTAGAAATGTTGGTAGAAGCAAAATAAAACAAATTAAATTAAACATATATGGCATGTTAAATTTTGAAATTTGCATAGTTTAGAAACAGAAGTGAATTGTAGCCATTTCAAGACATGATATCAGCAAAGTTAATAGAAAGTTTGCCCATTTAAAAGAGTATTGGTGGAATTCATAAAGATACCACAATGTGTACATCTTTGCATATGTATGGTTAACCATTTTGAATTCAGAAATACCCCAATATGGTGCTACATGGTGGTATAATATTAAAATATGCAGAACCATGTAGGGCTGGCTCTGTAACTGTGCTGAATGCTAATGAGGCAGTCAGTCCAATGGAGAGTCATATGCTCATAAGTCATGTCTTCCCCGGAACTAATTCTAGGCAGGCATCTGCATGTTGCAAGATTCATAAAAAAGCTCGGCCATGTAGATCATCATGACCAACACCACCACATCATGGTAGTGAAGTTGACCAAAAGGCTATATATATATATATATATATATATATATATATATATATATATATATATATATATATATATATATATATATATGTAGCTATTGAAATTCAAAGTAGCATAAGGACTGGGGGGCTGCCCTAATAGCATGTATAGCAGTTCTAGGATCAGGTCAGGGAGAAACGATAGACACCAGGGATCATACACTCGTATCCTTACTTACACTAGTACAGGGATCAGGGTGGCAACTTAGGGGCAGGTATGGGGACTGTGTTTTTTTTTGTGTGTGTGTGTGTGTGTGTGTGTGTGTGTGTGTGTGTGTGTGTGTGTGTGTGTGTGTGTGTGTGTGTGTGTGTTTGAATGTGTATTTGTGTGTGTGGGACAGTGACTGGGGAGGGAGATGTCTACAACTACATGATTTGTCAACAGCAATCAATGACTGCAATGCACAAATCAGCAATGATGTACATCTCACAGTAGTAACTGCAATTCAAGGACATTCAGATTAGCCAATAATGAGGGCTTGCTCATCACAACTAACATGTATCTGAATTTCATAGGTTCATAAGTTCATAGGTATATACTAGCTAATGAACATCGGTGCCTTTATAAGCCCAGCTGTGGAACCCAACACACTTGGGTCCCCATGTAACATGGGCATCTGTTTGGAGGTGTGTGTTGGTTAGGAGGTTTCTAAAGGTTTTGTAAAGGGCATATGTTAGTTACAGAATATTTACTCCTGACCTCTGTCTATTAGAGATATTTGGCCAGACCGGTGGTGAATTTTTAATTTCCATTCTAATGGTCTAAGTTATGTTATGTTTGAATAGGGTGAAGGATGGACTCTGATTCACATAGATTGGGAGCCTATTCCAGAGCATGAGGATCCTTGGAGATACAGATCTGTATCACCAGCATATTCTATTTATGTCACAATCAAAGTATAAATCCTTGGATCTCATGATTCTGAAGCTGTTTGGTTTTTGGATGTGCAAAATTTTCATCAGAGCTGGATCAGAGGATGCCTTATATACCAGGCATAAATTGTCTCTCAGTAACCTGTTGGAGACTGAGTATAGGGGCAGGCCTTTAAGGCAGTCTGTACAGAACAATGTGTTAATACCCTGGATTCTCTTGGTGAGGAACCTCTGGGCATTCCATCTCTTACATATGCTTGGTCAAGTACATGCCGAAGGAGGCATTGTACTCATTGATGGATCTGATAAGGGCCGAGTAAAATGGCACTATAACTTCCTAGGGTCTGAATGCCATACCCTTATTTATAAATTGGGCAACATAGAATGATTTTCTTACTATCTTTCCTATGTGCTCAACAAAGTTCAGATTACTGTCTACGTATGTTCCTAGATCCCTAATTACTAGGTCAACCTTTGGGTGTGTCTTATCAATGGAGTAATTAACCTGGGTGGAAAATTTCCCAAAAGTCACTATAATGCACTTACTGACACTGAGTTTTAATTCATGTCTTCGGCTCTAGTCATTTGTTTGTGTTAGACCACCTTGCAGGAAATTAGTGTCAATGGGAAAATCTAAGATAGCTCCCAATTTGCAGTCATCTGTGAACATAGTGAGCCAGAGGCCATGACATTGTTTCTGACCTACAAGAAGTAGATGCCAAACAGCAGTAGGCCCAGCACTGAGCCCTAAGGTACTCTGCTGGTGACTGATCTCTAAGTGGAGGCAGTCTCACCAATTATGACTGCTTGGGTCCTATTAGTGAGCCAGAAGGCAATCTAATGAGTTATGTATGGATGTATGCCTACTTCTGTGAGTTTGTCAGCAATACTTGAGGGGGTTTTGTATCAAACACTTTATCCAAGTCTAGTTGGTGGTATCCATCCTTTTTCCCTTGTCCATTGCCTTAGTGATCCTCTCAAAGATGTCTACCAGCTTAAGGAGACATGACCTTCCTTTTACAAAACCAGTCTTGGAGAGGTCCAGTGTCTGTCAGTTGCCAATGTCTTTGTTCATGATTTCCGATATAATTCATTCCATGGCTTTGCATATTAGCCTAGTCACACACATGGGTCTGCAGTTTCTGAGGTCAGTTGATGGTCCACTCTTGTGAAGACTGATAACCATTGTAGCTCTCCACATACTTAGTTTGTAGCCTGTTTTGAGGCTGTAGTTGAAATGTGACTCAACTGGTCCTCCTGATATATCATGTTTCAAGCTATTTAGGAGGCAACCCAGGATATTGGTATAGCTCATTGGGGCTGAGCTTTTGGCCTTAACAAGTGCTGCCATGACCTGCTCTCAAATAACAGTTTGGGTACTATGCTAGCAGTGATGTCATAGGGTTGGCAAGGGCAGTGGAGTGGAGTGAAGCTACAGCTGAATTTGTCAGCCATCAGATTCACTATGTGACTCTGCTCGGTAAAGGTGGTGCTATTGACCACCAATTCATCACACTGCTGTGTGTTATCTTTAAGATTTTGGACATAGCTGTAGAGGGTCTTGCAGCCAACTTTAGCCTGAAAGGCAATCTTGATCTTGTAATTGGCATTATCAGATTTCATTTGTCCTCTTAGTTTAGGGTATTTGATTGGATGGATAGTGAGTGCCTCCATTAAGTCTAGGTATAAGTTATGAGAATCTTGAGGCACAGATGGTGATGTATATTTTGCTAGGATATGGTAAGGAACTTTATCTATTCTTGTTAACCAGCATAGAGGTATACTTGTGATGTTGTAGATTGAGACACTAATGCCTTTAAACGCTGTCTATGCAGTGATGGTCTGAATGTGGGGATGGCAGTGAAGCTTTGTACAGTTGCAGTATTTTTTGTATTTTTAAGCCATGTCTCAGTAACAGAATAGATGTCTATATTCCTAATGTTGAGGTGAGTTTCTTGTTAAGGCTCCTAGCATTAAGCAGTAAAACTTTTAGGTTTCTTTGGGTTTCATTTGCGATGTTGATGGTTTTGTCAATTTAGCATTGATTAAAAAAGCTCTAAGGGGGTTGATAAAGTTTTAGCCAATATCCAGAGACCTAGGAGGGACAGGTGCAGACCATCATTGGCAAAGCGACATGATCTGTTAACCATGTCCTCCATGCTAACAAATATTGAATTCCCCTCAAATGACATGGCAGCTTAGCCAATTGTTACAGTCAATTATTTTTTGCACATACTGTGTCATCATCCTTGGTAAAGATTGAATGCTGTTCAATGCAAGGCACATACCTGTCTGAAACAAATATTCAGGGAGATCCATAATGTCTGTCTGCATATAGTCCAGTGAGATATGTCTCAGGTAATTTACAATTATATGGACTATAACAAACTCATACTATTACCTGTAGTGCATTGACTTGAGTGCGCAAGCCTTTCCATGGATGACTTAGATATATCTGTTAGCAATATATGTTTAAAGGGTGGACAGTGATATGAGCAACATATGTTTAAAGGGTGTACAGTGATATGGTTCCTAAAGTTTATAAAGAAACAGAACAGTGGACAGTGGATTTGTATAATGTGTAAAGCAATATCTATTTAAATGCCTGCAGTTGTAAATAACAGAGATTAATGTAATTTTAAGACTTAATATAGAGTGCCTTATTTGAGAATGGAAAGGTGATTATGTCAGAGAAGGTTATAATTAATGAACATAAAGTGTTGGAAAATTTTGTCCAGCTTTATTCTTAAAAGGAAAAACAGTTCAGACATTTGTTAAGACCAGACCAAGGCTTTTTTGAAATTCAGCCTCATAGCTGGTGTACTGAAAATGATCTGCGTTTTAAGGAAAAAGTCAGTATTACTTCTTGAAGACCAGATATAGACACCTAAATCACTAAATGACCAATGGTAACTTATGTATGAACCTGCAAGTTGGTCATAGCAATCAGTAAATGGCCATGTGCTGAAGGGCTCTTCTTAATAATGTGTTATTTCAAGAACATTTTTAGGAGAGGCGCCTTACTAAAGTTGTTAGAGACTGATCAGTTCCTCTTTCATAAACCTCTATATGGATTTTTAATAATTATTGCTAGAATGACTTCAGAAATTATTTATTAAACCTCGTTGAAGACAATGTGGCTGTAAATAACATGTCATAGTCTTTTTATTTAATTTTGTTTGTTTAGAGTGTTATGTGCAACTATTCAATATCTCTGTACAATATTAGAAACATTTTAACAGATAAACCTTTTACACTTTATGCTGCCATGTTGTCCCTCTTCTTCTCAATATAATTGGGCTTAATCAATTAGTATCAATTAATATCAAGCTGAGGGAAGGACATAGCACTTACTCTTTGAGAATACCCAAACCACTGTCTTTTGAGAACAATCTAGTAGAAGACCTCTCAAGTCTGTTTATTTTACAGTATCAAAAATTATCCTTCTGTTTGGTATGGCTGCAGAAAGTGTTTCATAATTCAAATCTGTCTTATTGGATCTTCTAGCAACAATACATTCCATTTGTTATACTGAATTCTGAAAGAGTAGCTTATACACAATGCATTACCACTAAAAGAATGTCATAGCACTGCATCTAAAGTGTTGAAATTTCAAAATACTGAAAGCTGAAGTAGTGAACTATATTGCAATGGCTTAGTGTTAATGTCTGGAATACAGTGCATGGATGGTAATGCCTATAAATGTATATTTTGTATAATTTCATTTTAAGATACTTTCTTTCACTTGCTACTAGATTTTAGAGGAGTGGAATAATGCCAGTGCTATGTGGAGGTGCTGTCCTGGTTTTCCATTCCTGGTAGTGTATGCCCACTTCTCTGAATTAGCAACTGAAGTGAAGGGCAAGACTGATTTAAAAGTGTGTTGATGCAGACAAGAGTTTATGCATGATAGCATGAACACAATTAAGGATGCATGAATGTTAACCAAGTGGAGATAATGTAACAGCTGTCTGCATTATTTAGCTTTGGGTTAGCCTACAGCTAGGGCTGGTAAGCCAATTCAGTTTTGTGTATATTTAGGAAATTATTGTCTAAAGCTCTGAGAGGCAAGTGGACTTTCATTTTGATCACATTGTCTATATACTGTGTCATTTTATTTTTACTTTATGAATTCTCTCTATGCTGGGATTTATTAATGTCATGTGCACATTGTGCTGAAGCTAACACGATCAGTCGTATGTGCATGACAAGAAGCATTGTTAACCACATATGAAAAAACTAAGACATTCCACATGGTGAAAAGCATCAGCCTGAGCCCACAACACAGGCTCACAGCCAAGGTGAGGTAAGGTAGGACTAGTGTATACAATGCAAACAAAGGAATGTACATAAAATCGCGATTTGAAAGTGAGTGTGTACAACATAACAGATGTCAATTTTTAATACAGAAAAGGAAGGAGAAGAGTAACAACAAGTGACACGGCAGGTTTAAACATGTGCATTACCCTGAGTGCAGTAATGAACATGTGGTAACTTCACTGTCATTGCCTCATACATGAAGAAAGACAACACAGTCAGTAAATGTTCAGAAAATAAAATGTGTTGTTTGAAAAGTCATGCAAGTAACAAATATTTACAGCTTCCCATAGATTATATGCATCAGTTTACCAATGCAGGAATAATGGAAAAGCACATACATAAATGAGCGAAGAAAATAAGAAAACTATAGAACACCTGGGCACACTGTCCATACAAGTACTGACAGTGGATACAGTAAGAGTTGTGGCAGTAACATGCATGTCATGAAGGGAAGTAAATGAGACAGAGAACACATCCAAATCAGCAATGTGGTATAATCCACACGGATATGCCACAGAACTGTCATATTGAACAGAAAACTGATATAAAAAGTATGCTGCAATTTAAAGTTTTGCAGAATATAATAGATGAGATGTATATACGTGGGAGATGCAGGACATGTGAGGAAAAGTTTATTAAAATGGAAACCTTGCCAGACATGAGTCAAGTGGAGGCAGTACATTACTAATTGGTGTTTGTGCATGTGCGTGTGTGTGTGTGTGTGTGTGTGTGTGTGTGTGTGTGTGTGTGTGTGTGTGTGTTAGTGTATGCCAATAGACATGACTAAAAGTGTGATAGCAAAGCCACTCCTGACAATTAGCTCCTAGAAGAAGTGATCGCAACACAAGTGTGCATGTTGTAATTATAGTATTAGGACATCTGCAGCATGCACAGTTTCTAAATATTACATGATTGGAGTGGAAGCTGTGTCGACCTCTATAAGCATCATATTACATGTGTGTATTACCTGCTGGTACTACATGCACATAGTTAACAGATTATGACAAAGTACACTTCTGAGGGATTCTTAATATCATGTTGACATATGTTTACTGAACTGAGCATTGTGCAACAAATCCTAACACCTGGATTACAACATGCAACATACCTCACTGACCATTGAAAAATTACTGCAGTTGAAATATTTCTAGAGAGATTTATAACACTGTTGGTGTCCTATGTGCATCAGCCTTGAACTAAATTGTACAACAGTCAGCAGAACTAAGCTGATGAAAGCAAATGACTATCAGGTTTTGCCACAAACTGAGAAATGACAATAACTGGTCCTCATCATTGATTACTTATGATGCTTTGCATTAACTGTTGTGTAATGAGAAATGTAGTACAGCATTCCTCTCAACCTCATAGCACCAGACATCTAGACAAAGCCTAAAATAATTGGGGGGCAAAGGCCCAAAAATAACAATAGATTTTAAGTATCTGTCTTATAAACATAGAAACTTGCTAGAATAACAGGATTTGTATTCACATGCATTTTGTGAAGGATCTGAAACTCAAATGTCCGTCATTATTTAATGATATCAGTCCTCAGTGATTTCAGCTGAAAACCATAACAAAATATAACACAGGTCCAATAACACTTTGTGACCTCAATGTAGCACGTCACACACCAGAACCTGTTGAATAAGCCATTCTTAACTGTTACCATTACATTGTGAACAAAATAATAAAAGGTACCCATTACTGGATTCGAACATATGCAATGTACATCAAGACCCACTTGACTTTTGCAATTATTAGTGATGCCACACAAGAAACCATACCTCAGCAGTCAGAAAACACAAACTTGAAGGGATAAATTGAAAATTGTATTTTAGTGCATATTGCTTCCTTAAAGAGAGTGCAAAAGTATGGTCCAAGTAGAAAGATGATGAAATCAGCAAAAAGACAATAGTAGCATTACTGGAACTGAATTCATCCGCAAGTCTTGGTGAGTACCTTCACATGGTGGATGCTGTTTTCCCAAAAATCTCACCAAGATGATACTGGTATGTAGACTCCATCTTATATAGCCTCTGATGGAGGAAGGTAGGCTAAAAAAAAAAAAAAAAGACGCAAGTCCCAGGATAAAAAAAGTGCCCAATCCTGGTGTGCATACTTGTGCCAGGACTGGAAAAAATGTCAGTGTAGCATCCTTAACAAAGTAACATTCACACAATGTGGTTAGGCCAGGCCATCCTGTTGCAGAAGGAAGTAGTAGTCTGTAAAACTCACAAAAAATAATCAAAAAAAGAGCCTTAAAGATGATAATGTGAAAGAAATAATGTACTGTTATTACTATGGAGGAAGCCCAAAAGTTCCAGACAGGAGATGGTCAAAAAGATTAAGAGAGAAATTAGAGGAAAGAGAAATACTTCCAAGAAAAACTGTTAAAAGATTCAAATTCAGATTTGCATTCATTAGTACAACAGATCCATGAAAAAATTTACATAGACAAAGAAACTCTGGCACACCTGGAAAAAGAAGCGACAATGGAAGTTTGAAAATATAAAGAACAAATCCCAGTGATTTTTGAGAGCTATACAAAAGATATATGGACAAGGGAAAGAAAAAGAGATCTGATATGGTGTGATTTTTATGCAAAAGGAGAAATCCAAATTAATCAATACAAAAAAGTAGCTCCAGAGATATTTTAAGAGAAATACACACAAAAGCACCCAGATATGCAACACTTCACTATACCAAAAATAAGAACACAAAGGAAGAATATAGGGTAGAAGTTTATTAAGGTACAAGTTAAACTAATAGAGAATGAAGTTATAGAACAACTGCAAAGTGAAGCATTGAGTGTAGAAAGTCTAACACATGGCTTGTCACAACATGATGGAACAATGAGTCCCCAAAGTAAGAGAAACTGGTAGAATGTGAGGCATCTGAAGAAGAAATATTGACGTGGATTAATAAAATAGATCTGATATGGTGCAATATTTATGCAAAGGAGAAAGCAAAACTATTCAATACAAAAAAACAGCACCAAAGATATTTGAAGAGAAATAAAGGCAAAGGTCCCAGGTATGGAAAATGTTGTAGTATAAAAACAAGAAAACAAAGGGGGAAAAGGCAAATAAGATTAATAACAGAGAGCTTAAAAAAAAAAAACTGATGTTATAGATTACCTGCAAAGTGAAAGGTTTAGTGTAGAAAATCCAGCTAAGATAACATCATAACATAATGGAAAAATAAGTCCCCAAATTAAGGAACAGGAATCATCTGATCACTTGCCACTTGATGATACTTTGGGACCTTCAGTAAGAAAACAATACAAAAGTTCTTGTGATTGTTTCTATATCAGAGAAAGTAAAAGAAGTTTAAGTGAAAGGATAAAAGAACATGTTAGGGACATAAAAAATAATACAATTATAAGTCCCATAGCAGATCACTTTAATACAGTACATTCAGGAAACACAAATAGTCTAAAAGTTACAGTTTTGGAACATGTTTCTTTGTATTTTGCAAGTGATGATCTGCTTAAACATTCATTAAGAAAAAAGGAATCGATTTTTATTATTAAATACAATACTATGCAGCCTCATGGGCTAAACAAAGAATGTAAATGTTAGAGCTTTATTTGAATTCTGTTTTAGCTTTAAGAAACTTTTATTCTGCCTAATTGGTATAATTAGTTAATTGAAATTGATTGTGTTATAAATAGGAAATACTGTGAGTTTGTATTTTACTCTGTAAAGGCTGTCACGGCCAAGGCGCTAGGAGATTTTATGGCGGAATTTACTACTTTTTACTTTGCTGTGGAATAAACAGACTCTTATTTATTGAAAAGAAGAATGTGTCATTGGTTTGTTGGAACGTGGTTTGTAATACAAAAGTTCAGTTGGAGTTGCACAGCAAGACAATGATCAGTAAACAGTAGCACCTCTGCTTTAGTCAGTGGTGTGGAGTGAAGGCCCAAAGAGTTCTCATATGAAAGAGCAACAGATGACACAGGATGCACCTGAACAGGACACGTCACAGGAAAATATTCTGGAACTTTCTGTAGAATGCCTGCAGGAAACAGAGAGCAAATAATGTGCCCTCAGTTTAGAAGAAAATGATCTAAATGAAGAGGTATTTGATTTAATGGAGATTGATAGAGATATTAAGATCGATGAAAGAAATAAATTACAGAAAGTAAAGAAGACCAAATGGTAAAAATCTGAAAAACATATGAACACAGTAATTAAGACTGTGAACAGAAATTCATGTGATATAACAGAAGTAAATAGGATATATTACTGTGCAGCTGAATGAATACCAGATGAAGTCTTATCATAAAAATACAGAGCAAGAAGAGAAAGGAAGGGAAAAATAAAATGCCATCATGGAAGCATTGAATTGAAAGAAACATAGAAACAAGAAGTGTCACTGTTAAAAGAATATAAAAGAGCAAACAGATCAACAAAAATACTTGGAAAAATAGACGTAATAAAACAAACGCACAGTATCAGAAAAGGCCAGGGTCTATTATACACTATTGCAAAAAAATAAACTAAAAATATCAACACAAAAAGAAAAACTTAAAAGATACACAGATAAATGTAAAGCGAAAGTACAAAATAAGCAATTCATTGATGACCCAAAAAGGTTTATAGAGAACGGAGAAACAAAGCAAAAGGAATAGAAACACCACCAAAAATGAAGAAATAGACACATTTTGGAGAAATATTTATGAAAACCCAGTGAAACATATCAAAGATGCTGAATGGATAGAAACATTAAAGAAACAGAAAGGAGTTTAAATGTACATGATATGAAATGGGATGAAATAATGTCCAGAGAAACAGAAACAAAATAAAGAAAAGCTCCTAACTGGAAATGCACAGGCCCAGATGCAATGCCTAACTTCTAGCTAAAACTATTAACTTCTTTACACAAAGATTTAGCCCTGAGTAACAACTACTTATATACACATCCAGAACAGAAGCCAACTTGGTAAACAGCAGAAAAGCAATGTTCTTCCTTAACAGTGAACCTGTAAGCCATCCTAAAAATTATAGACCAATAACTGGTGTTCCAGCAATGTCCAAACTGCATACTGAAATTAATGCAGAGTTTAGAGTTATTTAGAAGAAAACTCAACCATAGCAATAGAACAAAACCGTAATAAAAGAAAGTCATATCAAACAAAGGATCATTTGCTGCCAAGTAAAGCCATAATGAAGAATTGTGAAAAGGGAAGATTCTTGTATGGCATGGATAGATTACAAAAATAAAAAATGACAGCATTCCACATTCAGGGATAAAGGAGTGCTTATAGCTTTATTAGATACATCCTACACTGATAAATAAAATTACAGTGACTGTGAAACAATGACAAACCACTTTGCAATTAAGCCATCACTAAGGGCAAATTATTATCCCAGGGATGAAATTTAAAGTGGGATATTCCAGGGTGATTCTTTAACACCACTGTTGTTTTGTCTTGCCCTTAACCCATTAAGCTGTTTACTTGATGGCTTAGGTATTGGTTACAATTTCTATCCCAGAAAACAATATTGATTAAAGATTTCTCATATACTTTTTGTGGATGATTTAAATCTTTATAGCTCATCAGATGACACTCTGAAAGCACACCTGTAAGTGGTTAAATCTTTCTCAGATAATAAAGAATGACACTTGGTCTTGATAAATGTGTAAAAAGAATGTTTAAAGCAGACAAGTTGCAGTACCAAGAAAATATCAGTCAAGGACAGGAATGTGATACAAAGGAACCAGAGGTTGGGAATTTTGAAGGATAGGTAATAAAACAAACAACTTCTTCTTCTTCTTCTTCTTCTTCTTCTTCTTCTTCTTCTTCTTCTTCTTCTTCTTCCTCCTCCTCCTCCTGTTAGGGGTCACCACAGCAGATCAACTGTTTCCATTTCTTCCAGTCCTCTGCGTCTTGCTCTGTCACACCAACCACCTGCATGTCCTCTCTCACCACATCCATAAACCTTATCTTAGGCCATCCTCTTTTCCTGTTACCTGGCAGCTTCATCCTTAGCATCTTTTTTCCCAATATACTCTGCATCTCTCCTCAGCACATGTCCAAACCAACGTAATCTTGCCTCTCTGACTTTGTCTCCAAATCTTCCAACCTAATATACTTATTCCTAATCCTGTCCATCCTCATTACACCCAGTGCAAATCTTAACATCTTCAACTCTGCCATGTCAATCTCTGACTCCTACCTTTTTGTCAATGCCACTGTCTCCAATCCATATAACATAGCTGGTCTCATTACCCTCTTGTAGACCTTCCCTTTCACTCTTACTGGTACTCGTCTGTCACAAATCACTCCTGACACTCTTCTCCACCCACTCCATCCTGCCTGTACTCTCTTCTTCACCTCTCTTCCATACTCACCATTACTCTGAACTGTTGATCCCAAGTACTTAAACTCATCCACCTTTGCCACCTCTACTCCCTGCATCCTCACCATTCCTCTATCCTTTCTCTCATTCACACACATATATTCTGTCTTAGTCCTGCTGACCTTCATTCGTCTTCTCTCTAGAGCATATCTCCACTTTTCCAGGGTCTCCTCCACATGTTCCCTACTCTCACTACAGATCACAATGCCATCTGCAAACATCATAGTCCACGGGGACTCCTGTCTGATCTCGTCTGTCAACCTGTCCATCACCATTGCAAATAAGAAAGGGCTCAGAGCTGATCCTTGATGTAATCCCACCTCCACCTTAAACACATCCGTCACTCCCACCGCAGACCTCACCGTTGTCACACTACCCTCGTACATATCCTGTTCCCCTCTTACATACTTCTCGGACACTCTCGACTTCCTCATACAATAGCACAACTCTTCTCTAGGCACCCTGTCATATGTTTTCTCTAAATCCATAAAGACGCAATGCAACTCCTTCTGACCTTCTCTGTACTTCTCCATCAACACTCTCAGAGCAAACATCACATCTGTAGTGCTCTTTCCTGGCATGAAACCATACTGCTGATCATTAATCATCACCTCCCTTCTTAACCTAGCTTCCACTACTGTTTCCCATAACTTCATGCTGTGTCTGATCAGTTTAATCCCTCTGTAGTTACTACAGCTCTGCACATCACCCTTATTCTTAAAAATCGGTACCAAAACACTTTTTCTCCATTCCTCAGGCATTCTCTCACTTTCCAAGATTTCATTAAACAATCTAGTTAAAAACTCCACTGCCATTTCACCTAAACACCTCCATGCTTCCACAGGTATGTCATCTGGACCAAAAGCCTTTCTGTTCTTCATCCTCTTCATAGCTATCTTTACTTCCTCCTTGCTAATCCACTGCACTTCCTGATTCACTATATGCACATCATCCAACCTTCTCTCCCTCTCATTCTCTTCATTCATGAATCCCTCAAAGTAGTCTTTCCATCTGTTCAACACACTCTCCTTGCTTGTGAGTATGTTTCCCTCATTATCCTTTATCACCCTTACCTGCTGCACATCTTTACTAGCTCGGTCCCTCTCTCTAGCCAATCGGTACAGGTCCTTTTCTCCCTCCTTAGTGTCCAACCTTTTATACAACTCTTCATACGCCTTATCCTTAGCCTTCAGCACCTCTCTCTTTGCCATGCACCTTATCTCCTTATACTCTTGTCTACTTTCTTCATCTCTCTGACAATCCCACTTCTTCTTCGCCAACCTCTTTCTCTGTATACTCTCCTGTACTTTTTCATTCCACCACCAGGTCTCCTTGTCCTCCTTCCTCTTTCCAGATGTCACACCAAGCACCTTTCTAGCCATCTCTCTTACTAGCTCTGCTGTAGTTACCCAGCTATTCGGTAACTCTTCACTGCCACTCAGAGCCTGTCTTAACTCTTTCCTGAACATCACCTCACAATTACCCTTTTTCAATTTCCAGCATTTGATCCTTGGTGCTGTCCTCACAGTCATCGTCCTCTTCTTGATCACCAATGTCATCCTACAAACCACCATCCTGTGCTGCCTAACTACACTTTCCCCTGCCACCACTTTACAGTCCCCAATCTCCTTCAGACTGGCCCCTCTACATAAGATATAATCCACCTGTGTGCATCTTCCTCCTCTCTTGTATGTCACCCTGTGCTCCTCCCTCTTGTTAAAATATGTATTCACAGCCAATAAAACAAACAAATATGATTAATACACAGCAATGAATATTTCAGAGGACTGGAACTAATATTGAAACAGCCTTGACATCTAGAAATAAAGTAAAAGCTGTAAACCAGGTTGATCCTCCTGTTTTTACCTTACAGATTTGGTGTGATAGACTGGCCCCAAAATATGTTGCATCATGCAGCTAAATGAATAACAGATGAAGTCTTATCATAAAAATACAGAGCAAGAAAGGAAAGGAAGAGAAAAATAAAATGCCATCATGGAAGCATTGAATAGAAAGAAAATATAGAAACTTAGTTGCTGTAATTTTATTTATCAGTGTAGGATGTATCTAATAAAGCTATAAGCACTCCTTTATCCCTAAATGTGGAATGCTGTCATTTTTTGTTTTTTGTAATAGACCCTGGTGTTTTCTGATGTACAAGATTCTATAGAAAAAAAAACAAGAACAATGCTTCATGTTTATCAAATCAGTGTATACCAACATTATATATTCCACACTCTGAAGAAGATATAAACCTCAAAACTGATTACATGTATAGATCTGCAATCGTGGGAATGCATACATATCTGCTGACCTCATCTGATCCCAACACAGTGACAGTTTTAAAACATGAAGAGCTGAAGTCTAAGATCACCCTTATGTTTAGTTTAGCAGAAGCACTTAGATAGCAAATGGGAATGTAAATTAAATCAGAAGTGGACAAAATCAGACTGCAGCTGAATGTGCCGAAAAGAAAGAAAGAAAGAAAGAATATAAGGAGAAGGACCAGACGAGAAGGGAAGAAATGTAGAAAAGGCGTAAACATAGTGGTAAGTACAGAGATCTCCTGGAACAACCTCGTGTTGATCAGGACTTCATGGAGAGGTGAGTTGAAACCAAAGGCTGAAAGGTTAATAAAAGCAGCCCAGGATCATAGACTATGTACATGTTAGTTTATTATGTCCATTGAACATGTGGGAGAAACAGACAGATGTAGGTTCTGTACAAAGAACTAGAAGGAATCCCATACCTTTTTGCTGGGTATGATACACTTAGGGCAGAAGGCCTGTTCATGGAAAGGCACGATAATGCGTCGATTGGTGCACTGAGGAGTGTGCAAATGCTATGATATATTAGTAGTTGGGAAGCATTGGAAACACGAACCACAAAGTATTACGGAGAATGATCAATTCTACATATATGGGATCACCCACTATCAGCAATTAAAAAAATGAATGTGGCGGGGAAAAAAACAGATATAGCAGTACATGAAAAAAAGACAAAAAAGAATTGATCACTGAAATTGCTGCACCTAGTGATTACAGTGTGTTATGTACAGACAGACATAAAGTCATAAAATATCAAGATATGCAGGTAGAGAAGAGAGCATTGTGGAAGAAAGGTGCATATATTTCCAATAGTAGTAGGAGCAATGGTTGTAATAAAAAAATAATCTACAGTCATATTTAGATATGCTACTAATACACGTAACTCTATATGAACTACAGAAGCCCACTCTGAACACATTGTGGGTGCTACAAAGAGCACTTTAGGCTAACATCAAAGATTGCAACAATACTGATTTCATGACCTTTAATTATGCCATGATAAAGAATAGGGTCCATTCCCATTATGGTATTAGAAACCCAAACGATATGGAAAAATTAAACAGAGAGAAACTACCTCAGTTGTCAGAAAACATAAACTTGAAGGGATAACTTGAGCATTGTGTTTGAATGCCTATTGCTTCCTTTAAAGGGAGTATAAAAGGTGCCTTTTCACTCTTTAGTTGTAAATATTTCCACTAAGTGAAATTGTAAATATCAGTTCTCCTGGAGATGCCAGTCCTGCGTATTAGTGATCTCTTACACACCCAGTAGTTACAGTCTGAAAGACTTTAACACCTGCTGATCTAACTTCATTATCTATAAGGACCTGGGTATATGGGTAGATACAGCTTTGAGTTTTCCTAATCATATCAACCAATTGGCTAATGGTAATTATTGAACTATAGGTTGTATAAAAAGATTTATAAGGTCTAGGAAATCAGAAATTATGACATCATTCATTGTTTGTTGGTTACATTTCACCCAAACATGAGTATGTAATAACAGTATGGAAATCTTTTTAGGAAAATAGGCATAAATAAACAGTTGAGTACAACAGAAATATACCAAGGGCAACCCTGGATGTGAAAATTTAAGTTATTATGGAAGACTAAAATATCTCAACTTTTACAGTGTCTCTTACAGATATCTAAGAGATCTTATTCAGGTATACAGGGCATTTAGAGACAACTACCTCTGGGAATGTTTGGGGTTATCAAAAAGTACTAGAGAATCATCAGATAACCTGTGGAGAAGATTCTATAGGAATGAGAAGTGTACTAACTGATTCTACGAGAGAGCAGCTGATACATGAAACAGACTACCAAATTATATTAAAACAAGTACTAGTTTAGATATTTTTAAGAACAGCCTGGACACTTTTCATGAAAATAAATATTTTGGTATATTGGCAGGCTAGATTAGCAGGCTAGAAGGGCATTAATGCCTGCACTTGAAATATTTGTATGTATGTATAGAACTGCACATTAACCACTGATGCACAGAATAAATCATATAATAACAGCCATAAAGCACACACTTGAAATTAATATATTAGTAGTGTGTTTGAATGCTTGTGTCTCCCCTAAAATGGTTTGAGGCCTCAAAATCCCTTAACCATGTCAATGTTCATGCTGATGGGAGCCATCTACATCACCATTGGTTGAGTAAGCCATTCCTGGCAGTCGGTATCATCCTGCATACATGCAGTTATACACTGACATTGTAGAACACTTACCTATCCAGGTCCACCCTCTATAGCTCTGTCTATTAATTGCTGATGTCATGGAAGAAGCCATAAGTAAACGTGTCAGAAGGCACACTTGAATAGGTTTGCCACCTTTTGTTGTGGCTAAAACTGGAGTAAAGCCACACCCCTTGCATCACCAGTAACCCCGCCCACCCACCTCCTCTCCCACCCATTTTCCACCCATTTTGTGATATCATGATGACATCACATGGTGGGGAATGCCCATTTTTTCCATTCCTGCTGCCTGTTTTTGGCTGATTTACTATGCTTTTCTGTAAAAAAAAGTATAGTAAATCAGCTTATTTACAAACTTCTTTTATGAAACAGAGTACTGGAGTTTGTACAGTGTTTTCTGGACTACCAGAGAATCAGTTTGATTTCCGGATAGTCCAGAAAAAAAAAAATGGAGGGGTGGCAATCCTACACTTGAAGGTATGAAATCAGTGATGTGTTGTGTTTGAATCCATATGGCTCATCTGAAAGGGGACTGGAACAATAAAAATCCTGTAGGTATGTAAGTGTTAACTCTATGTTAAATTATACACACCTCATCTGCTAATTAAGCCACTCCTACCTATTGTTCTGCTGTTATACAAACACAGTAGTTAGACCTAACTGAAACTGAACACCTGGGTATTTAAGTCCACACTTTGTAAACTCATGTATTAGCTGCTGACTCCACAGTAGAATTCTTAGTACAAGCATCAGATAGCACACATTTGAAGTGGTGATTTCATCATGCATATGTCAACTAGAGTGTCAGAGTTAAGGGTACCGCTACCTGTGTAAATATTACTGTGAGGCAGACGTATATGCATGTTGATCAAGCCAGTCTTTCCTGTTACTGTATTCAGAGGTGTTTAGACTACGTAGATATTACTGGATTCAAACACCTGCCTATCTAAGTCCACACACTGTAGAACCATGTAAAAATTTATTTTGCCACAGGAGCAGTTTTGCAAGGGTCAGATAACACACATTTGAAGTGATGATTTCATCATTATATAAACTCTTCCCCCGACCTATCTTGTGACCTCACTCAACTCCCTTCCACCCCAACAATCCTCCCATCCTTTCCTAACTATACAGCCAGCGACAAATTATTCTTCCAGGCAAACTCCATTTACAGATCAATGCAGTCAATACCATGAATAAAGACAGCGGTCTGAGCTCTAAATCTGATGATACCAGTGATGTTACTATTAAATATATGCAAAATAACAGCAAGGTCAGCTCATGCAATTATGAATACCTTATCTCATCCTATATGCTCATGCTGGACAGTAAGATTTTTTGCTCATTTGTGAAGGTCAAGAAGTTAGTTTGCACTGTCTTGCAAACAGTTACAAAGAACTCTTTAGTCCAGGGAGCTTAACAAAGCTAAGAGCAATGTTACCTTGCAGGTTAAATCTTGAGTATATGCCCGTTTTAAAGAGTATATATACTGCAATCACCATGCTATCCTCACTGTGAGAAAATGTCATCATCCTGCCAATATCAATCAAAACATCACCACTCCAAAAGCATTTTCAGGTTTTAGACTTTTAAATTATTTAATTTCCTGCAGCAGTATTTAGGATATTTGAAGTTAGGGAACATGAAAATTAGCCAGGTGCATTTGTACTGCAAACATCGTGATGTTCAGCAAAGATGGTGAAGAGTGATAATTTCACATTGGAGACACCTTTTATATGGGCAGCTTAACAAAGAAAAAAAAGAATAATCTTTTTTTTTTTTTTTTTGTTTATCGAATACAGGTGAACAACATTAAAGCATAACAATATAACAATATACTAGTCACCTACCAGAAAATTCCAGAAGTGCACATGTAACAATTACTATATACTTCCGCAATCTCAAAGCCTTGTTGAGATAAGAACAGCTGAGAACCATAATAAGGGCTTCCCAGAAAACTCCCTACCAATTTATTCATATAAATATGAAGGAAATGAGTATATAAGTCAGTCAGAATGGAGGAATAGTGAGCAGATAAACAACCAGAAAGACGAGGGAAGTAAAGATTGTGGCAGTGGTGAGATAGCAAGGGTCACTTTTTAGTGTAGGAAAAGTCCCCATTTTCATGTATTAGGATGACTAGAAGGTGAAAAAAGTAAGGGGAGTAAAGGTATGGACAGGAAATGGGGGGTCTAGGGATAGTAGCAGGAATAGAAATCCAGACAAAATATGTAGACAAAGACAAATACGAAAGTGCTGACACAAGGGGGGAACAAAAAGGAGTGGGATAGAGAGACAAACGGGGGGAGGATAACTGCTGATGGGGAAGTCTGGACTACAAACTGGGAGGAAAGTGAAATTCAGAGAAGTGGAACACCATGATGGGGGGATACTGTGAGTTGCTCGCTCCCTTTGATGCTGCCCAGGACTGCAGCCAGCCAGCAACCAGTCCACTCCATGACTGCTCTTCCTGTTGAGTCCAGCCTATGTTGGCATACTGAGGAGTGGCAGGCAGCAGCGTGACTGTGCCAGTTACAGAAGGATGTCCTTTTGGTGGCAAATGCAGAAGTCACACCCTAGGACTCACACTTACACAGCACACCATCATCTTCAATTGTGCTTATGACATTACCTGGATGATGTGGCCTCATGAATGAGGATGCCTGCAGTCAGTGTCCACACCTCCTGAGAGTGATAGGAACTAGTCAGACCATTCATCCTTAGAGTGATAGGAACTGATCAATCCACACCTCCTGAGAGTGATAGGGAGTTGGTCAGTCCACACCTTCTGACAGTGACAAGGGTTGGTCACAGAGAAAGATGCACACAGAGTTAGTGTATATGAAGTCTAGGAGTGCAAGTACAAAGCCCTCACACTGTTAGATGTAGCAGAAGAGATAAAAAATAAATGTCTAAATTTGAATAACTGCCATTAGCGCAAATTCAATGATACATCTACTATCTTTCTATCTATCTGTATTTATTTATATGTGAATCCATAATATGTACTCAAACTGGCCTATATCAAAGTGCTGCTCATCAAAACTATAATATTGAATTTCAACCCACCAAAACTCTGAGACAAGCTTTAACAATGATCATATTTTTTGTGTGTGTGAGTGTGTGTGTCTGTGGGGGTGGGGGGGGGGGTATGTACCCTAATCATTTTGCATTCCCTTTGCAGGACACTGGCTCCTAAGGCAGGGAAGTCAAATACCACAAAAAACATATTTTGGCTCAACATTTTGTAGCTTGATCAACTGAGATCGGCCTGATTTGCCTGATTTGAAATAATAACTGTAAAGGCTACCTCACAGAAATAAGCAGTGCTTAAAATAAAATGAATTTCTGATAAGTCACAATTCAAGAGCACATACTTTTTTTACTCATAAAATAGCATTTTATTAAAGACATATTTAGCTAATACAGATATAAAGAGATGAAATAATACATAAATACAAAGATGGCAAAAAGAGAGCCGTGTATTATGCTTCTCTTGTCCAAAACTACTGAAAAAGTTTGTTTGAAACAGCGTAATACATGTGTTCAGTATTAATGTCTTTATAGTTCTAAATCAGACTAATGTACTTCTTAACATCATTCCAATAAATTCATACTAGTACAAAGTGCTATTTGATTCATGACTGAACAGTAAAAGAACGGTTTACAAACAAAGAATAAACACCAATCTTTTTCTCTGTAAGAGTGCTTTAATGCATGTTTCTAACTAGGAAATATAGATTCATATAAGGCTTAAGATCAGTACAAAAAGATAGTAAGTTCAGACTGTTTACCCTTATTTTGACAGTCGATGTATTTTGAGAATGTTCCCTATGATGTTGTGTTAAAGAACATCTGAACATAAAATAACAGTCCGGAGTGTTATGTCAGCTTATTAAAGACCTTTTATGACCATGGTTTAAAACCACTGTGCAGTACAACACCACAGGCATTTGTTCATTCTTGACATGACACATGATGAATATAGAAACACAAACACTATATCACCCTAAAATAAAGACAATACTAATTCAGTTGTGACAACTTTAAGGCTTATGTCTTCAGGGATGTTGGTCTCTGAACATTTAAAAAGGACTGAATTTGGTACAACAGCATACTGAAGAAAAATATAAAAAATGCATTTCAGCATTTTGTGAACATATTAATTCTAAGCATCTCCATACTGTATGTCTGAAAAAAATAGCATACTACAAAGTTAATGGATGAATCCCCTTTCCTGTCATTTTCTCCATAATAAGAAATATTTAACTGAAATCTTTAACAAAATGTGCATTTCTTCTGTGATGTAATGTATTTTTCTGAAGCAGAATGTTGTTGTACACTACAAACATTTACTACTAACATTCAAAAGAAATACTAATATGTATACACAAGGGCTTATTCAGTTAAAAAACAGAAGTTAGAATGTGTCACATCTCATCTTCAAAGAGATAAAAACATGTCCTACCTTAAAAAGAAGGTAATCTGGATGGATTTACCTTGTATTTGAAGTCTAAGATACTTATTCAAGAAATGCTTTGAGTTCATTTCCTATGTGAATGGCTGTTATGATGTTTGCAGTTGCATGTTGTATTACAGTATAAATATCTATGTAACTCTTTTTTTGTCTTTTGTATGAGGAGCATTTATGACAATGAATGATCCTTGGAAAAACTTTAGAGAAAATGAAAAATGCACTGGTAATTGCACAAAAACAATTGCATTATACTTTGATAGCATGAAACAAACCAAGGTCGTCCATCAAATGAGCAAGGTATATCAAGTGGATAAAATAAATCACTTTCTGTTATGGATAAAAATAAGAGCCAATTCATTAGTTCCCACGTGAATTTTTGCAGAACCGCATAACTTATTGAAGTCATAAAAATACTTATTTTGTAAATAGCATGGCTTTGAAAACATATATGGTGGACATCTAAATGGCATTCAAGAAACAAAGGGAGTAATATGCCAGAAAAATGCAGTCATGGATGATGAAATTTTATTCATTTATTTGCCAGGTAAGTACACTGGACATACAGTCCCTTTCATGTGAGAGCTGAGAGCAATATTTGGTTAAGTGACTTGCTTAAGGTCACACAGCAGGCAAATGAGGGTAGAACGAATCAAACCCTGTAGCCTTGATGACTGGAAATGGCTCATTTATTACATATGTTATACAGAACAGTCATCTTCCTTAATATATCATCAGTGCAATAGCCCATGAAGAGGTAATATGTTACTGAAGTGAGTAGCCATTACATTGACATCTCTTCTGTGATACTGATAACTAGAGCTAATTGTGCAATAGAAAGTGCACATCCTCCAGGGTTGCACAACTTCTAACAATGGGGGTCAGGTATGGAGTGAAATAACCTACAGGGTTATACCACTTCTAAGAAGGGGAGATTGGCACAAATCAAAAGTCCCATGATTTGGCCCTCAGTAATTAGGACCACAGCTGTAGGATAACTGCCAGCAGTGATGATCTTAAGAAGACCTGCAATCAGAAAGGCTTATAAATGAAACGCTACGCTTCAAAATGCCCATGGAATTATTATGCACAATCTGTTTGCAAACATTCCTTTTTAATTTATCAAAGTAACATACAGACTAAAGCAACCTAGTCAAAATAACTATGATAAATATAAATTACACTTTCTTAGGATAAAAAGATAACATGATTAAAAAAAACAACATGCTTAAAAAATTTGGCACTGAAAACACACAGGCACCTTTCCTTCCGCCTTCATAGGTGTTTCCAATAATTCCTATCTGCAAAATTACAGCTCTAATACAAAAGCAACATTGAATTAACAAAGCAGAACAAACTGGGGAACTAACGCTATACCCTTAAAGTAAGAGTTACTTAAAAAGAAGGTCATTACTTTTACTTCTAGGTAGTCATGTCCCATAATTAAAGATGAACATGTGTCTTTCTTTTTTAGAATATTTATTGTATCTATATGCAATTCTGAATGACTTATATGGAATGTAATATTAAATACATGACCACTAACAGCTGTGCCATGCTATTCCTTGAAAAAACTGTACTATTAAGCTCAGATGAAGATGTGTTTTAACATCCATAAATATTTCAAAAACTGCACCCTCAATTACCCATTTTGTATTCTGACTTGCTAATTCAATTATACTTTTGTATTTAAGCTGTAATTTTGCTGTCAGGAATTCTTTACTATATTGTGAAGACAGAAAACAACTTGACCTTAAACTTTTGGAATTGAGTTTGCTAAGTTTATTACTTATTTAGCCTGGAAAAGTGTAGTTTGTAATCCTGCTTACACTATCAATGCAATGAAAGTCTCAATCTAAAAGTGAAAACCAGACAAACTCAAACAAGATAAAATGACATCAGAAAGGAAACAGTAAAATCCAACAGCAGGACCGTGAATATCAAGTTAAGCACTTTCACTCACTTTATTATCAAGTTAAGTGCTTTTCCTATTCCCATCTGTAATGAGATGGTCTCCTCTTCTTCCTAACTCTAGCATACTACACTTTCCACTTCTTAAATGTTTCTGCCCCTCCCTCTATAAATAGACATAAGTCTATATTTCTCTCTTCTTCTTCCTAACTCTAGCATACTACACTTTCCTCTTCTTAAATGTTTCTGTCCCTCCCTCTATATATATATATACATAATTCTAAATTTTGCTACTTATGTATAATGTAGTAATACTGTAACTAAGTAAAGTATCTAAACTTATTCACCTGCTAAGCCTCATATTGTACTCAAATGTCTATACATCCTGTAAGAGGTTTAAAGCAAATGTTTTCATTTTATTGTATAATTTTGTATATTCTAAACTTGTTAAGTAGTAGTTAGCGGAACTTTTCTCCCCGGGCCTCCACTGAAAATGGACATGTATCCAGTTGGACTAGCCCAGTTAACAAATGTAAAATAAATAAAAAATAAAATAAAAATATTAGAAAGATTTTATTAGACCATTGGAAAGTTATGATGGGAAATATGGAACTTGTAAAGATTTTGGGGGATAGACCATTTTTTTCTTACAAAAAGATTACTAACATTAAGTCCATACTGGAAAACAACAAAAAAGTGGTTTCTAACATAACATCTAACACTGTTGGGAGTTTTTCTTGTGGGCGGTGTAAACAGTATAGATTTATGAGCAATGTGTCTAGTATTGAATTTAAGCACATTGCAAAGACTTTTTGGTCTAAGGATCATTACACTTGTAACACAACTAATGTTGTTTATTGTGCTAGGTGTGACACGTGACAAGTTTTATATTGGTAAGACCATTGGAGCTCTTAACAAGAGAATTTATGAACATTGTTTAGCCATTAGAAAGAAGGATGGTACCAATGTCTTGGCTGTTCATGCTACAGTGTGCACCCTTTTTAAGAAGTTTTCCTTTTTTGTATTAGAAAAGGTAAATTCAGACTTATTTACAGGTGATTAAAAGACCTTTTTGGAGTGTCGAGAAAGTTTATGGCAAATAATGTTGATTGCTGACCAAACTCCTGGCCTTAATGGTACCATCAATATTAAATGTTTTTTAACATTAGCTAGGAGTAGGTAGTCAACTGTTAGTTGTATTTAATATACACATATATACATATACATATATATTTTTATATTTACCTATACATATATATGTTTTTATACATATTCAAATTTATAATTTATTTATATATGAATATTCGTAATATTTGTACAAGTTTTTTATTTATTATTAATTTCTTTTACATTCATATGGATTCATTATCATTAATATTGATTTATTTAAATATTGAACATTATATTATCGTCCCCTTTTGGAAACATCATGTGACTTAATTGACTACTGTTTATAAAATAATTGAGTGTGTAAGGTATTTTGTTCTGAAGAAGCTCATTGTAAATAAAGTGAGTGAAAGTGCTTAACTTGATATTCACGGTCCTGCTGTTGGATTTTACTGTTTCCTTTCTGGTGTCATTTTATCTTGTTAAAGTCTCAATCTAGTTTAAGCTGAATGCAAATTTGGTATTAGACTTGGTATTAAATTGCCTCATTGCCCGGTCATCATACGTTTAATGGTATTATATATACTTACATGACATAGTAGTGTTACGTTTTATGGTGGAATTAACTAATGTCTGCTTAAAGAGTTTACTTATAGAATTGTGGCCTTTTTATTTCATAACAAAAACATTTGGAATGATTTCTCAATCACTGAATTTTTTCTGATAACAACTCAGCATACGTAGATGCACTAAAAAGATATATGCAGTGTGGCATTTGCATTCATTCATTCATTCATTTCCTATTTAATCTGATGTCAACTATTCGAAAAAGTCAGAGATGATTATTTTAAAGTACATTGTATCATTATAGGTATGGCATTGTTAAATAACCAACAAGGGGTACTGAATTGACTAAACATTTGCAAAGTTACAAATATTGCACTGGTAAGATGCTATCTGAGAGAAAACTAAAGAGTATATAGTAACAGCTTCTGTGTCTAAATATAAAGAATATTTTTTTTAATGTAACATGATTGTCTAACTGTACAAAAAGCAGCAAATAATTTTTTGCAATGTTCGATACCATAATATTTTCCTAGAAATCCCTTTGTTATAACAGTTGATAAACTCTTTCAGATGAGACTAGCTGTTCAATGTTTTAAACAGCATTTATTGCCTTTATGGAATTCTTTATTTAGAAATTTTGTATTCAATCTACTGCCTGAAAATTACCATCCTTTCTGTAACTCATTTGCCCAGTCTCTCTCCATTTAGGTTAATGGATGATCAGTCAATTTGTTTCTCCTTGTGGTGAGAACAAGCCAACAAAGGCTGGTGTCCAGCCAAGTATTTTTTTGTAAGCGCCTAATTCCATGAAGCCTATGGCAGCTAACAGGACAGTACTTGATACTGTGTTCTGTACATGCACATAACTACAGATCAGTGATCCCAACTCCAGTTCTCACTGCATGGAGAGTGCTCGATACTGTATTCCATACATACACATTACTGCACGATCCCAGCTCCAGTTTTCAGTTTAGACAGTACACGATACTGTGTTCCATACATGCACATTACTGCATTTCTGTGATCCCAGCTCCAGTTTTCACTGCTTGGACAGTACACGATACTGTGTTCCATACATGCACATTACTGTATGATCCCAGCTCCAGTTTTCACTGCTTGGACATCACTCAGTACTGTGTTCCATACATGCACATTACTGCAGTTCTGTGATCCCAGCTCCAGTTTTCACTGCTTGGACAGTACACGATACTGTGTTCCATACATGCACATTACTGCAGTTATGATCCCAGCTCCAGTTTTCACTGCTTGGACATCACTCAGTACTGTGTTCCATACATGCACATTACTGCAGTTCAGTGATCCCAGCTCCAGTGCTCACCGCATGGAGAGTGCACGATACTGTGTTACATACATGCACATTACTGCATGATCCCAGCTCCAATTTTCCTTTTGGACAGTACATGATACTGTGTTCCATACATGGACATTACTGCATGATCCCAGCTCCAGTTTTCACTGCTTGGACAGCACTCAGTACTGTGTTCCATACATGCACATTACTGCAGTTCAGTGATCCCAGCTCCAGTTTTCACTGCTTGGACAGCATTCAATACTGTGTTCCATACATGCACATTACTGCAGTTCAGTGATCCCAGCTCCAGTGCTCACTGCATGGAGACTGCTCGATACTGTGTTACATACATGCACATTACTGCATGATCCCAGCTCCAGTTTTCACTGCTTGGATAGTAATCAGTACTGTGTTCCATACATGCACATTACTGCAGTTCAGTGATCCCAGCTCCAGTTTTCACTGCTTGGACAGCACTCAGTACTGTGTTCCATACATGCATATTACTGCAGTTCAGTGATCCCAGCTCAAGTGCTCACTGCATGGACAGTGCTTGATACTGTGTTCCATACATGCACATTACTGCATGATCCCAGCTTTAGTTTTCACTGCTTGGACAGCACTCAATACTGTGCTCCATACATGCACATTACTGCAGTTCAGTGACCCCAGCTCCAGTGCTCACTGCATGGACAGTGCTTGATACTGTGTTCCATACATGGACATTACTGCATGATCCCAGCTCCAGTTTTCACTGCTTGGACAGTACTCAATACTGTGTTCCATACATGCACATTACTGCAGTTCATTGATCCCAGCTCCAGTGCTCACTGCATGGGCAGTGCTCGATACTGTGTTCCATACATGCACATTACTGCAGTTCAGTGATCCCAGCTCCAGTTTTCACTGCTTGGACAGTACATGATACTGTGTTCCATACATGTACATTACTGCATGATCTCAGCTCCAGTTTTCACTGCTTGGACAGCACTCAGTACTGTGTTCCATACATGCACATTACTGCAGTTTAGTGATCCCAGCTCCAGTGCTCACTGCATGGACAGTGCTTGATACTGTGTTCCATACATGCACATTACTGCAGTTCAGTGATCCCAGCTCCAGTTTTCACTGCTTGGACAGTACATGATACTGTGTTCCATACATGCACATTACTGCATGATCTCAGCTCCAGTTTTCACTGCTTGGACAGCACTCAGTAATGTGTTCCATACATGCACATTACTGCAGTTCAGTGATCCCATCTCCAGTTTTCACTGCTTGGACAGCACTCAATACTGTGTTCCATACATGCACATTACTGCAGTTCAGTGATCCCAGCTCCAGTGCTCACTGCATGGACAGTGCTCGATACTGTGTTCCATACATGCACATTACTGCAGTTCAGTGATCCCAGCTCCAGTTTCCACTGCTTGTTCCAGCTGTCCCATTCCCACTGCATCACACTAACTACCTCCTATTGCCTTGTGCACTGCAATGACATCCAGTGGCTTTGGTT
>NC_056735.1:124940580-124960580 GCF_019279795.1 Protopterus annectens
TAACTTTTGGAATGATACGTGGAAGGCACCGTGTGCAGCTGATTTCATTTTGACATGATTTAATAATATTACTACTGCTAATTATTATTATTATTATTAGTTATGTGCTTAATTTTATTTAATTTAAGCAAGTGAAATAAATAATAATAATAATAACAGCAGTAGACATCTCTTGAATATGCCAGCTGGAAAGAAGTGGCTTAAAAGAGAAAATCTAGAAAGAATGTTGATTGACACAGATTATAAATGTAAAGCATTTTCAATTCCTTTCTCCACTGTACATTTTTTAGTATATTTTAGTGGCACTGATTTGAATGATCAGTTTGAAAAGGACTAAATACATTAAAGCATAGCTGGCCTTAAGCATAGGCCAACTAGGCAGCTGCCTAGGGCGCCACTCTAACAGGGATACTTTTCCCAGTTTTTATTTGTTTATTTTTTTGTAGTAAATAAATAGTTTCTGTAAAATGTGTTGCATGAAACAGGGAAAACAGAAGCGTAAGGCAAACTGAGAAAAAAATGAAGAAAAAACACAGTATGGGTAGTGTAGGGAGATGGGGCACTGGGTAGAGTGGAGGGGTGTTGTGGAGCCATTTTGCCTAGGGCACCAGTTCACCAAAAGCTGGCCCTGCATTAAAGCCCATGAAACATGTTACTCATATATCTATCATTATGTGAATCCTACATTACCAGATTCATTATCACAAAGTGTACTCTACACTTGGTACACTGCCTGAATTCAAGTACAGCCCTACCACAATGCTTGTGGAGCCTAGTTACTCAGCAAGGTTATATTTAATGTACACAGTGTACACTTTGCAGCAACCTTTATGAATCTGGCCTTAAAACCGAAGCAGTAAATAAACATTCCCAAAAACATGCATCTAGGATACACTTTGTGATAATCTTTATGAATCTGGCCTTTAATCTTTTTCTCCCCACAATTCCAAACCATCATCACTACTGCAATAAATTGGGCCATTCCTTCTCAGATGAGGAGCTCACTCATCTTGGGTCACCTAGGCAGTCAGCAGTGTTATCTGTCATCTATTGAGCAAAAACCTTCCCCTTTGTAGTTACTTTCATCCTGCTCAGAGGTGTGAATAAATGTGATTGCACAAGAGTGTGCATTCCCCTGCATGTGATCGATGAAAAGAACCATTTGTTTGCTTGGTAGAGACTAAGTGCACTTTCTGACTATTGCTGAGTGAAATACATCTTTCCTGTAATAGGTTTTTGCACTGCAGCAATTTAGACTGCACCATCCATGCACAGTGCACAAGTGGGCTTCTGCTGCTTGCTCTTCTGTACCCTTGGCAGGTTCCACCAGCATCCAAGCTGCTAATCAGACTCAGGTCATCTGGGTATCAGTGACAATTTATTGTTTCATACCACAAAGTAAATTTTCAGGGCATTATTATGATTGTGAGTAATTTGAAATTCTTTCATGAAAAACACCATATAGAATGTCAGCTAAAAATGTTATAGGTTGCACTTATATAATGTGCTTGATACAGGAATTGCTTAGGAACTTTAGAACCACAGAAACATTTACTAAATAAATGAATTGCCAGTGCACCTGCCTGGTAACTGTCTGATATAATTTCAGAGAAGTAAGACAGTTTCTATTGATTTATCAGGAACACGGAACAGGCCTGTTTCTGTGGCCTAAAGGATGCAGACACTTGGAGAAAATACATGTTATCCTCCCAAGATATAGGATCCTTGTGGGTCTATGACCACACCTGCAGTATTTCATGCAGTTAGTAAGGATGGGCCTGCTAAGATGATATGGGATGGAGAATTAACATAGCTGTGCATAAAGATTTAATAGTAAGAGGCTGTAGACAAAAACGGAAATACATACACACATATATATTTTATCTCTCTCTTGCACTATATATATATATATATATATATATATATATATATATATATATATATATATATATATATATATATATATATATATAATGTGTGTGTGTGTGTGTGTATGGATTCACTTCATAACACTGAAAGCTCAAAACACTGAAACCAAAACACTGAAACTTCAAAATCTTGAAAACTCAAAACACTGAAACTCAAAACACTGAAAACACATATCATACATATACTGAGTTTAAACAACATAAATCATAGCACTTTCCACCAAGTGTAAGCAGGGGGGCAAGCACCCCTGCACCCCCATATGGGTGGCTGCACCCCCCCTACACCCCCTGATACTTATATATATCAACGCCAAGATTGCACTTCACTAAGTGCAATCTTGTAGTTGATATATTTATGGTGGGAAGTGCTATGATTTATGTTGTTTAAACTCAGTATATGTATGATATGTCGTCATAAGGGATAACAAAAGGAACAGTTTCAGCAAAATGAAAAATTGCTGGAAAAATAAACATGCATTTTGTGTTTCAGTACCCAAATAAATGCATTATTAATAAAACATAAGAGTTAATGATACAACAGTGCAGGACATTATAGATCCCTTCCTTGTAAAGCCTGTTTCCATTTCATGAGGCTCTGTTTTTTTAAGGCATTGGAAATGTCAGCCTTGTTTAAAGTAATAAAATGCAAAGGCAACACAAGATATGAAACATGTATTAGTTTGTGGAGTATGGGTAAGATATGGTAATGACCAGAACCTTAACTACAATGGGGTGAAGGGGGCAGCCACCCTAAGTGCAAACTACTGTATTGCACGATTGATAGGGTACTGTATGATAATGGTCCGAGGAGTAACCAAAATGGGGTGTAGGGGATGAACACCCTAAGTGCAAACTATTAAAAGTACACAATTGACAGGGTACTGTAAGGAAATGTTCAGTGCCATAACTAGACTGGGGTGAAGGGGATGGCCACCCCAATTACAAACTAGTAAAATGCACACTCGGCAGTTGATAATGAGGCATGAATGCATTACTGGCATTCATTTACGAATCCATGGGCATTAATTAGTTTGTTTAATTACTTACTCACTTATGCATTTGTTGACCAGGGCACAGCACTAATCCAAGAAGACCATTTCCACGCTCAAGTCCAGCGTTTAGAACTAGATAGTTTGTGTAATATATATTGTGGCTTCATAAGTGATTGCTGAGATTGCATTTGTTAATGCTGTTAAAAAACGGGGTTCCAGTATCTGTAGCACGTCACTTGTTCCATTAGCCTGAAGCATCTTGCTAGAGTTGCAGAAGACTTTTTTTTTTATTTCAACTTTTCAAAGACTTTTTTTTCTACATTTTTTGTCTTTAAGTTTGGAGGGTCCTGTTTGATGACTTACCAATGGTACCAGATGGCATAGCTACAGCTAATGCTTCATGGGAAAGCTGCAAGAATGGCATTCCAGAAATCTTCAAATACTTAAGATTCATCAAATGGATTTTGTAATATAGTATATTTCAAAAGAGGAGATGTTTATAGAGAGCATGACAAGTAGCTGAGTACCATTTCATGTGAATGTTGACAGATGAAAGAAATCTTGTAAAAATAACTATCAGTAACAGTCCAGTTTTGTATGTATTCTATTATTATGTGATTACAGAGTATGTATATTTATTTTTAGGGTATGTGCATGGTTTATCCCTACATGGTGGGGAGGGGGATCAAGGGGAAAGGAAGCATTTACTATTCTACATAAATTAGATTGTTCTTCACCTCTCATTTGCCTTCCATCACTGGACTGTTATACATTGTACAACAGGTGTAGGTTTATCAGTTCTCTGTGTAGACATCAGTACTGTACATACCCCATAGGTACAAGTGCCCTGTAACCTGACTCTTAGTGTACAACAGAGCACTGAGGGGGTGAATGAGGAATGAAGAACAATAGACTTTATGTAGAACAGATCAGGATGTTTAAGTGTAAGGGTGTCATAGGGTATGAGAATTGCTCTGTATCAAAACCGTATGTAGCCATTTCATTTAATAAACTTATGAGGTCTGTGCAATTCAAACACACATGACCTATTTCTTCAGAGTGAAGGACATAAAAATAAGCCCTCCATCCCTCTATTTTTTTCATTTATTTACTTAGACTTTGTTAACCAGGTAAATGTACTGGTTCGCAGCCTCATGATAACACAGTCAAAGCATACAGGTAAATGCAAGCACATTTAAAATATAAAAAAAAAACAGACACTGCTAATATTGAATGTTTAAAAATGTCTGAAATAACTTTGAACATTCCACCTACTACATTCATTCTTGGTTGGCTGAGGAAGAATATTCAACTGCAGGACAGAGCTGTTATCAGTTCCCTTTGGAAACACAGATACTCCTAACACCGAGAGCTGACACATTGAAAAGAAAGCCTGAAAATGCAAAAAGAAGAGTGAATATTGAACATCACTCTTCTCCCCTAAATTAGTTTTTAGCAGGGGCAAGCCCTGCCACCCCCACATTTATATATACCAAGTCTCAGACTGCCATACCTTAAAGAAAATGGAATATTCCTAGAAATGGCTTTCTTGGATTTAATAAAACCAGAAAAATAGGTGTGGACCTCTTGGGTTTTCGATCCTTAGTGATGCCTGCCTGGAGGGAAGGAATAACCAATTTTACAAAGCCTTTCACTCTTGATCCTAAACGGTGAACAGATTTCCACGTGTAATTGGTGGTAGAGCTAGCTCTAAAAAGAGCTGTTTTAGCCCTGTGGGCAGCTGGAGCTCTATATAGAGCTGTTTTTTAAGGTGCTCCTTTAGATTTGTATAGGAGTCACTGTTCGGATTGGGTCTGAATGAGGGGAGGTTGGAATCTTGAGTCCATTCTGGTGTTGTTGAGAAATCCATAAACTTGGAGTTGTTCATCGTCCCTTTTTGAGGAATCACCTATTTAAACCCTGGGCCTCTGTGAGGTCCAGAAAAAGTGTAATAAAACCAGAAAAATAGGTGTGGACCTCTTGGGTTTTCGATCCTGAGTGATGCCTGCCCGGCGGGAAGGAATAACCAATTTTACAACGCCTTTCACTCTTGATCCTAAACGGTGAACAGATTTCCACGTGTAGTCAGTGGTGGACAAAAAGGGACGATGAGCAACTCCAAGTTTAAGGATTTCTCAACAACACCAGAATGGACTCAAGATTCCAACCTCCCCTCATTCAGACCCAATCCGAATGCTGACTCCTTTACAAATCTAGAGGAGCACCTTAAGAAACAGCTCTATATAGAGCTGCAGCTGCCCACAGGGCTAAAACAGCTCTTTTTAGAGCTAGCTCCACCACCGACTACACGTGGAAATCTGTTCACCGTTTAGGATCAAGAGTGAAAGGCTTTGTAAAATTGGTTATTCCTTCCCTCTGGGCAGGCATCACTCAGGATCGAAAACCCAAGAGGTCCACACCTATTTTTCTGGTTTTATTACACTTTCTCTGGACCTCACAGAGGCCCAGGGATTAAATAGGTGATTCCTCAAAAAGGGACGATGAACAACTCCAAGTTTAAGGATTTCTCAACAACACCAGAATGGACTCAAAATTCCAACCTCCCCTCATTCAGACCCAGTTCAAACTGTGACTCCTATACAAATCTAAAGGAGCACCTTAAGAAACAGCTCTATATAGAGCTCCAGCTGCCCACAGGGCTAAAACAGCTCTTTCTTGGATTTAATGTATGTAAGCCCATTTTTTCAGCAATTCAGTGTTCATATTATTTATTTATGTATTTGTTTTTTGTTTATTTATTCATTCATTCATTTATTCATTTGCTAAGTCGGTAAACCCTCTAAACAAAAAGCCTATTTTCAAGGGCACTCCAGGACCACTTCAAAGTTAAGTACTGTATGGCTAATTAACATTGCACAATAATTTAATAAGATTCTTCTTGACTTATTCACACAGTTTTAAAGTTCACAATGATGGATGCTGGGAAGGAGATTATAGTAAAAAATAGTATCCACAAAGGATTATGGAAAGAGATAAATTTGTATTGGTAGTAACAAAGAATTCAACATTTCAGCCATGTGAGAAAAAAGGCATGATAAAGGCTTTGAAAAACAGTGTAAGCAACTGACTGATAATATTTATAAAACAAAATATGCTAAAATAAATTATGCACATTACGAATATTAAGAAGTCTCTGACCCATTAATTGTTTCTAACAGAAACAGGTGTGGTAGATTCATATAAGAGTTTGTTAGCTGAAATTGGAACAGTAAAAGAGAAAAGGCAATGATGCATGGATTTTGCATACACAAGCAGGTCTGAGAATCTGAAATTATAAATATTATGCAGAGTATACAATATGAAATAAATAAACTAGATATAAAATGTAGAAGCCTCTTCCATAAATTATTAGATAATCTATCGCCATGTATAGTGTGCTCTTTCTGATGTCATTATAGGTTTTGGTCAGGAATTTTATCACACCACAATTTTACTGGGAGCTCTGTATTTTTTAACTGATCATTAAAATTATGGCATATGTTGTGCACAGTGGTATCACAGCTTGCATTAAATCAGATCAGCATTTCTAATAAACATTCTGCTGTCATGAGTTTCATATTATCCTAATATTCCTGTAGATTATATCATTACTGCACATGTAGAAAATTAGTGCTAACAAGCATCATTTACTCAGGCAGCAAGGTTATTGATATTTATGAATTTAGCAAGTTAGACTGTGCCTGCCTATAAAAATACTTCTCAGTATTAGATTAAGATGTGAGATTTTTTTTTGTCTTAAGACTTTTCATATAATAAACATTAGTGGATTTTCATTTTATTGATATTAATGTTGAATTCCAGTAAATTAATATATACATATGTAAACCTATATGCAAATGAATGTGATTACATAAATTCAGTCTTTTCATCTGATGACGGCTATCTTATACGGTCACTCTAGGTAATGTTTGCATCCATTTCTTGCTAGATAAACATCTTTGATACCAGATTATGACAGCACTTACTAGAAAACAAGATCTGCTTACTAACTGGCTCTCGCCCATCATCTTAGGTCACAGTGTTTGCCTACATAATTTTCTTTTAAGGTCTGGTAGCTTTAGACTAAGTGTTTAAAATGACCGACAGTTCACTTGTGGCTTTAGGAAGTTAAGGGTAATGTCAGGTCAGCTCATTAAGAAGTAATGTGTCTCTTGTGAGCAACTACTATATTGTAGGAGGAACACTAAAGACTACAGTGAAGGTGGTGAGACAGCAATCAAGATATGACAAGCTGTCATGTGGCATACAGAACAGATCAGTGGTCATCCAAGTCCTACACAGGAATTAGCAAGTGAGTTGATGGCCACCATTACATAGTGAGAAGGGGAGCAATGCTAGTAATGAGGAAGGATTTATAAGTAGACAGAAGTGGACAAAGGCAAGCAAGTACTATCCTTATCTTCTTAAGAAGACTCAGATGGGGCAACAGGGCATCATTGTCCTTTACATTCCTGGGTAGCTATGATGTGATGACAATTAATTGATGACAGGGAATCGGAGAGGTAGGAACAAACAATGTGAGATCTTGGAAGAGAGGGCATATAACTGAGTTATCTAATTAAATTAACAGAATTTTATCATTCTGCATTTAAATACATTTACTATAAATTGTAAATTCATCCTTTATTAAAAAGGTTAATGCAAAATATCTGTATGCTGATACATAAGGATAGTACTAATCTCATGCCTGCATTTCAATAAAAATAAACAAATGAGTAATAATTTATTTACCCTGTGCATTTTTTTTTGTTTAGAGAGCAATGAAATATTTTAAAGTATTTTATTTTGTTAATATTGGTCTATTTATTAAAATGCCTTTTTTTCATTCTACAATACTTGGTTTGCTAAATGTTCTTTTTTCTTTTGAATTAGCCTATTATATATATATATATATATATATATATATATATATATATATATATATATATGTATGCATATACGTGTGTGTGTGTGTGTGTGTGTGGGTGTGTGTGTGTGTGTGTGTGTATCTATCTACATGTATATGTCTATTATGTGGGTCCCTGTCAGATTATCAAAGTTTCAAAACATCAAAGTTTTGAAGTTTTCAATGTTTTCAGTGGAGATTGAGGTACAGAGTGGAACAGGAAATTTAAACTTTCTCACAATCTAGTATGGTCTCGGAATTGGTATATTTAATTAGCAGAGGATGTGGGCAGTGCATGCGTACTTGCCCTCCTGCAAAAACATTAAAAATAGAATGTTCATGCTTTTTATTTTTATTTTTTTAATGTTTGAAGTTTTGTAACTTTGATCATATGGTCTCAGCCATACAAATTTCAACTTCAATAATCTGACATAGATCCTTTCATAGATATATATATATATATATATATATATATATATATATATATATATATATATATATATATATATAACTATAGCTTAATGCACTGCTTTTATTATTGAAACTCTATTCTTTCTTGCAGTATGAACTGTCTCAGGCATGTTTGTCTTGTATGTGGAGGCTTACATTTTGGAAGATGGTTTTCAAGATGTCATACTTTTCTAAAAATCATGACTTGGTTCCTGCCGATACACATCTGTCTTACTCAGCAGTTCCCCAAATTCATCCAAACAATAAGCAAAGGTCATACCAGCAATTACTTCAAATATTATTGCAAAAGGACTCTGAACTAATTGTTTCACTTAATGTTTTTATTTCTGCATTCTGTTGAAATAAGGGCTTCTACTTCAACACCACCTGCATCCACTTCCTTTCTTACAAGGTACCATTTATGCACAAAGAAATGGCATAAAACCTTACTTCATTATTTATGTGAAGTGTTCACCTTAATGCAGGTTCTTGCTATTGGCATCCGTTGTGATAATGATAGCAAGCTGGAAAGACAATTATGGCAAATGGAGTGAAGTGGAAACATAAAATGCTAAGCACTCAATTCATAACTCTATAATCTTCTGCCTTGTAGATAAACTATGCCTCATAATGCACATTTATATTCTATTACCGTTGTTACTGGAAAATGCCATCTATGGCTACAGAACTAGTCTCTATCAATTTACTCTGATTATTCATTTATTACAGTGTTCTTATCTGTAAACACAGGAAACTATTTTAACAGTTTTTATAGTGAATGCAATAGTTCCATAGAAATTATAATCGCTTACTATGCATGTGACATGTGCTAGCAATTCTTACAGAATTACATCTCTCTGCAAAGTTAAAAAATGGAGACAAGCTAAGGTTTATGCTGAGTTAATGAGCAACACCTGCAAAAATGTATAAAGTAAATGCACTGTTTTTCTAAATTAGTTAAAATGTGGCAGAATTTAAAACAGTGCTTGCACTTTGTTGAAGGCAGAGTTTGTACCTTGTTGGTAAATAATTTTGCAACTTTCTTGGTGGTGTCTATGAAGAAGAACACAAGTAAATGTTTATGACTGAATCCTGTATGTTCCACTCTGTCCAGTATAGCATCATTTTACTTATAAAGCTGCAAAAACTGCAAAGTCTTTAACTGATTGTTGGCTCCTGTTAAAGGTAGAGATATCCAACCCAGTAGACAAGGTTAAACAATAGAAACGATGTTGGGAAGAAGACCCTGGAATATGTGTCTAATTCTAAAAGGTCAACGTGAATTCGACCTCTTCTCCATGACCCTGATTTGCATTCTTCATAGCAGCAGAAGAAACTCTGACAGTCTTTACCATCAAGGCAATCATAAATACAGTTTTCTTCATACTCCTGCCAGTATGTGGAATTATTTAATGCGATAACCGTAGGTGGCGGTCCTACGTGCAACACTGAATAGTTCTGTGAAGATAAAAAGTAGAAAAAGAACATGTGTGTTAACCAACATGAAGTCACATTTTATTAACCATCACTTTAGTGGCAATACATATAAACATTTTCATAAATGACTGCCCCCCCCCCCCATATATATATAACACATAGAACCCCAAGCTGAAATCTGAACCAAACATAGTCAATTCCTAACTATTGAAACTGACCTTTCAGTTACTGCAGTAACTGAAGAAAATTAAAAAAAAAATTAAAAAGTGTTTACATAGAACATCAAGGTTTTATACATTAACAGCAAAATATCAATACACACCTTTGCATGCCCAGAGGATCAATCTCAGAGCAGTAAAACAACAGACATAAGTTTTAAGGAGGACATGCTGGATATATATGCTAACTCTGGGAATACATGGTTACTGGGGCAAGGCCATATTTCCACCCTGGGGATTGTCAGTCTCAAACATCTGCCATTCAAAATCACTACACCCATATATATTGATATAGATATAGATATATTTTATTTGTTTATGTATTTTACATTTGTTGACCAGGCTAGTCTGACTGGATACATGTCCATTTTCAGTAGAGGCTCGGGGAGAAAAGCTCCAAGACACATACACAAATACAATATAGTATGTTGCAACAGTCCAAGCGTATAACAGCTGTTGTTAATAAAAAATAGAATACTCATAGTGAGCATAACACAAAACAGTAAAAGGTAATATGCAAGAGATGTTACTATATACATATATACATATTTTAAATTCCAATATACATATTTTTAAATTGTAATATAGATATAGAATTAGCTCTGTCTATCTGTCTGTCTATCTATATATCTATCTATCTATACTAAGCAATCTTGGAAGTAAGGGGAAAACCCCCATTATCACTAAAATGATGTGATTACAGAGCATTAAGGAAATGGAGTTACTAATTTTTCCTTAATATATGTAAACTTGATGAGTGATTTATCAATGTAAAGCTATGCTTTCTGGTCATTATTAACTTCTGCTAAATTATAAATTTTGTGGATCATTTAATATGAATGATTCATCATGACAGTGTTTGATATTATATTCATATTATGTTTCAGAATATCTTTTTTGAAAACAATATGAATTAGCAGAGGTGCACTGAAAAACAAAACTGATAAAATAACTATACACAGAAGTATAAAGTTGCTGCACTGATCACATTGACTAAACTTCGTCACACACATATTTCACCCTCATTCTGTGTTCATTCTCATCTAGCATGAAGAACAGTCTGTTGTTAACATCTTAAAACTTCTCCTGTGATCTGGAATAGGTAGGGTACATGTCTCACTTCTGTCATTGTAATGCAACATGTGGCAATCAAATTAGATACTGCCAGATTTACAGTTCTTGCTTTAGCATTGCTTCTCACAGCTCTGACTTCTGAAGTATGAATCCTGGCTGAAGTGAATTCTGTCTGAAGTCTTCACGAATTCCTGGTATCTGTCTGAGTTTTCTCCTACATCACAAGGATATGCCACACATGAATTGTTGATCCTGCAAACTGTCTGTAGCTGTGCATGCCACATGTCAGTTAACATGTACGTGTGGGAAAATGTGAGGGGTCTATAGCACATTGTCGAATGACAACAATGTTGAATGCTCAGAAGAGCGAAACTGCCAAATATCTAAACTTTTATGGTGGGGGCTGCACGCTCCCTGCTAAATATATATACCAACTCCAAGATCGCACTACAGTGAGGAAAGGGCAAATATTCCAATCTTCACTGTACTGAGATCCCGCAATCCAAACTTCGATATGCTGTGGTTTCGCTCTTCTGAGCATTTGACATTGTTGTCATTTGACAACGTAATAGGTACCCAATGTTAGAGCATGCACGTGCTTTCATCAATCCCTGAATAAACTGGTATCCTGTCTGGGATTACTTTCTCTGCTTTGAACCTAATGAGTTTTGGTATAGGCTACATCTATGATTCTGACTTGTAAAGTGGATAATCAGAGTATGAGTGAAATGAGTAAATGAAAGCTTTCTCTGTCGGCTTTCTTTAATACAATCTTTATTGCATGGGATACTAGCCAGTATAAAATCAGCCTATTAGACAAATGTTTGCAATGCATTTTTATTAGAACAATGAATTCAGCCTTACCTACGTATCAGTCTTTTAATAGGCCAACTGACTCCAGTGATAATCCTATAGACCTTAACAGGTATTAAGGATATTTATGCTATTTGTATTATTTACATTGGGATTTCACTCTCTGCTACCTTAGAGATTCAATCGTTGGGTTATAAGACTGTGGGTAGATCAAGAAGAAGCAGAAAAATGAAATAAATGATTAGTTATGCATAATAAACAGCTTAACCAGACGTTTGGAAAAGAAACCAGAAAAGAGGTGAACACAGTCTTTATTTTACATCCAAATTTATATTTTTTCTAATATTTCCTAAAAAATCTTTTCTGTCCCTTGACTAGTTTGCCTTACATCATCAAAACATGCCATCTTTCTCTCATATATTTTTTGGAATGTAGGTACCCCTTGGATTATATGGATTTCCTTCAGATATATAAATATTCCAATCACCCCCTTTCCTTCATCAAGACTGTACATTATAAGCTGTAGTATAGTTTCTTTATATGGCTTCTTTGAAGCCCACACATCATTTCTATTGTCTTAATCTAGTCTTTCTTTACATTGAAGACCACATAACCATTTTTGTGATTCGTAACATTATTCCCTTTAGTCTGTTTGTATCCTATCAATAAAGGGCCCAGTTCAAAAAGTGGGTCTAAAATTTGATGATCCCTCATGTGTCCATGATGTAGAGTGTAATAAAGCCATGATTGTGACCCAGATGACTTACGCTCAACTAGAGACATGGATACTGGAGGGAGTGAAGATGGGAGAATGGGATTGAGTAGGCATTGTCAGCTCCTGGGAGGAGGGGGGTGGTGGTTCTGGCTCACTGCTTAGATGATATCTAGGGGGTGTACTAGACGGTTCCCTATTACAACCGCAAAACTCCACTTACGCGACTACGGAAACGTCAACACATATTCAACGAACCGCAAAAACAGCGAACGTCCTGAAGATCAAAATTTGAAATGTCAAATCGTCATAGTTGGCCCTTCTCCAGTATAGTTTCTTAAGGTAAGTGTGCAGTAGTTACGGACCTTAGGGTTAGGGTGTGGGTTAAGGTAAGTGCAAACATAGTAATATATGCAAGCTTTACTGTAGGGTTAGAAGTAGGGTTTTGTTAAGTGTATGTATGTGGTTTATTTATTTTGTTTGGGTATAGCTCCTTAACGGAAGTGTGCAATAGTTACAGACCTTAGAGTTAGGGTGCGGGTTAAGGTAAGTGCATACATAGTAGTATATGCAAGCTTTATTTTAGGGTTAGCAGTAGGGTTTTGTTTAGTGTATGTATGTGTATTATTTATTTTGTATGGGTAGGTAGTACGTAGCAGGCAGTGGGGTTGGCCAACTAAGATGATTCGACATTTTAAATTTCATGGTTTAGGACGTTCGGTGTTTTTGCGGTTCACTCAATATGCGTTGATGTTTCCGTATTCGTGTAAGTGGAGTTTCGCAGTTTTAATATAGACCTGTACTAGACATAGAACCAAGGGAATTTGAGCATGCAGAGCCTGGGCTGCCACAGGGCTGGGCTGAGCATGAGGGCAGGGGCACATATGCTCCTCAAGGACTGCATCACCACCATGGTGATTAGGAGCCCAGGGGGGGGGGGATCCACTGGGTTTAGTAGACTGGCCTCCTCCATGCCACATGATTGTCACATTTCCAGGGTAATTAATGGCAATAAATAGGTTGATTAGGCCATCCCGATAAGGAACAAATGAGCCCAAGGGCTGTCACCTGTGTTGGAGATGTCTGGCTCTCACCCCCAAGAGAAGACTAAACAGGGTTGGCTGGGTGAAGGAAGGGGAGCCACTGGGCAAGACCCACTGAGTGACAAAAAACAATAGCTTGGTGACCCCCTCCGTTGCTAATCTCTTCTTCCTCTACAATATGAGGCGATGATGAGGAAGCTGGTGTTCGCTTCAGGTTCTATTACTTTTATCTATTTGCTAATGAGGTTGGTCCACTTGGCACAAGTGTCACTCTTCAGGGGTGATCTAGTAAAAGTGTCTTGTTTGTCACATAGTTGGCAAATAATGGCTGATGGAACCCAACCCTAGAATACAGGAAGCAGCATACTAACAGCTCATAGCATTAATTAGTTTAAGTTATTCAATCTAGCACACAAATTAATAAACATATCTTTAATCTCCCCAACACAAGACTCTGCCTAATAAAATCTATAACGAAGTAATAAACGCATTCATTTATTCTGCTATTGTTTACGTATCCCACCACTTTTCCAACTTCAGACAGTAATATATGTTTCTATTCAATCTATACTGAATTTCCCTAATCTTTTTTTACAGTCCTTTCATATCGGCCAATCTCATCCCTTGAAAACCTTATCAATAAAACTCACCGTGTACCTCAAAATCCACACTCACAAACAGCTCAGTAAAGAGATATACTTCAACCGTCTTCTGACTTCACTCATTGCAATGAAACCAATACACCTTTCCTGGGAATGCTTCCATTTCCCTTTGACAGTTCTGCCCCAAATTAGACACATATCAGCTAATCCTTTATCCAGCTCAGATACGTAAACACCTGCAACCACTTTAAACCCTTTAAAACCCTCTTTTAATTATCTGCCGACTTCCTCTTCCCCTTGCTCCTAGTCAACGGCAACTTGGAAAAAATGATTATTACCAACCACACACCATTTCATCACTCATAATTAATTCAGAACATATAAAAAACAAAATTAAATAACTTGAGTCCTTCCTCAACTCTGAGTCACCTGATAGTGTTGCATTATTAAAAGATGGCACATGCAACCTCCGCCCTTGTTTTCCAAGTTACAAACACATCTATAGTGTAGGCCTTGTAAGTCCATTGAAAGAATGTCTGTGACACTCCACATGATTTCAGCACCCATTTCTGTAGTCAGCCAGTGTTCCAGTACTGATTTCACGGATACCAATTGACTAATTTGTCAAAATATCACTTAACAATAATCTTCCTTCCTACCCCTGTCAAAAATGTCAGATACCAAAAAATAATACTTTAGATACTAATATCAGGTTTACTCTTCAAAAACATAAAAATGTTAGGCATACCCAAAATAAACATTTCTTTGAAGTATTTCTCACAAAGCATGGTTTAACTCATGCAATAAAATGTCTATCCTTATCTCCAGAAACCGTACATTACTTTAACTTATTAGTAATATACCTAATTAAATAAAAATAAGTATCCTTCCACTATTAGTCACCACAACCAAATAACCTGTTCTTTAACTTACCAAACACTGCAACAGATTCCTCAGCTATTCTTTGTCTGTGCTTAATCCCTCAAAACAACCTAAAAGACAGTGAGCAAAATAAAATGGACTTCCACTGTAAACTATCAAAACCCAAAATATGCCGCAAGTAAGCAAATAGATATAATTTTCCCATCACTAGACTTCTAAAGCCCAAAACCAAATTTTGACTTGCTTGCAAAAACCTTAACTACCTCCTCAATTTAAGAGATCAGACATAAAGTATTTGGAAAAATCTTTAAAACTCTCAAGACCAAATGAGATTTGTTAAACTACAAAACTAAACAAAGAATTTTATTAGAAGGTAGCTCTACCTCCTCCAAAGAATAGCAATCCTTGCTTTTCAGGCAAACCAAAATCGTATTTGAGCAACATTAATTACCTAAGTTGATGTGAACCCACCCAGTGATGTGAACATTGGTTCTTGATGACTGTCACTGCTGAAGTGACACCCCAAGCACATGCATACCTAGCAAATGCTTAGTGTGAGAAATCTGGACAAAGTCTACAAATAATGGGAAACAAAGGCACAACAATAGGGACACGTTTTAAATATTGTTCTTATAAACTTAAAAAGTTGCTAGCATAACAGAATTTCTGTTAGCATGCATTTTCTGAAGGACATGAAGTCCAAAACTCGCATGTATGTCATTATTTAGTGACTTGAGTCCTCAGTGATTTGCCAAAAAACATAAACTTTATGAGGAATGGACCAAACATATGAGGCAAAAATCTGAACATTCTACAAAAATCTGGTCATTTGAAAGCTATGACCCCATGTGTAAAAATGGGAACAAGGGGTTATAGGTGGATGGATGTAAAGCAAAGAACAATTTAAATACATGCACCTGCATTCAGCCTACCTCAGGTTTTATCAACACCAAGGACTGCCTAAAACAAATACCTCTGCTCCCATTACTAATATGTGTAACTCCACCCAAATAAATCTGCAGAACCTTCTGTTCTTTATGCTTTCCTTTCAACTTCCAACGAATTAAATTCAAAGAAATTTAAGAGAACTTTAAAAAAACAGAAAGGCAAAAAATCTGTAATCATGGATTATACATCTTCTGACAGAGCATCTAACACAATTTGTGTAATGCAGTTAGAGACTTTGACAAAATGTCATTCCTTCTGTCTGAAATGCTGTTGTCACCCTCATACCTTCAAGTCCCTGCAAAATATTCAAACCTCTCATCTTATTTCAGACATATCTTGATTTTCTCCTTTTTAGGAATGTACGTGAAAACTGTTTCATTTAGAACTGTCCACCTCTTTGAAATAACTTATATATATATATATATATATATATATATATATATATATATATATATATATATATATATATAGGTTTACTATGGTAACGTTGAAGTGAACTCAGTCGAATCCACTTCAGACGAAGTCTGGAGGCCGAATAGTGACAATGTCGAACCTGACATTGTCGAAGTACAAATCTCGCCCCTATCTCCACCCATGTTAAAGTCCATTCTGAGGTCGAAGTCGAGACATATTTCAACAATGTTGGAATTTGACATTGTCACTTTTGCAGACGTGGGTTGATGATCCCATCATTCGACCGACTCCGTTTTGACTTTACCATAATTAACCTATATATATATATATATATATATATATATATATATATATAGAGTTCCCATTCAGAAGCCTGAAGCATCATAAGCCTGAAAATCAAAATCCTGAAACCAAAAGCCTGAAAATTCAGAATCCTGAAAACTCAAAATCCTGAAAGCCCAAAATCCTGAAACTCAAAATCCTGAAAACACAAATAATGCTAATATGTCACTATAAAGACACTAATATCTACCAACTGACCCTGACCCTAACCCTAACCCTAAGGTCCGTCACTATTGCACACTCACCTGAGCCGCGCCCTAACCCTAACTCACTTAAACCGCCTCTAACCCCAATATTTGTCACTATTGCATACATGCCTAATCTGCGCCCTAACCCTAACTCACTTAAACCGCCCCTAACCCTAACATAAAACCAACCGCACACTTACCTGACCCCAACGCATGACCTAACACCACAGTGCTAACAATAGCAAAGCCACAATGACATCAGTATGTCTATTTTGTGTTTTCAGGATTTTGAGTTTCAGGATTTTGGGCTTTCAGGATTTTGGGCTTTCAGGATTTTGAGTTTTCAGGATTCTGAATTTTCAGGCTTTTGGTTTCAGGATTTTGATTTTCAGGCTTATGATGTTTCAGGCTTCTGAATGGGAACTATATATATATATATATATATATATATATATATGTGTGTGTGTGTGTGTGTGTGTGTGTGTGTGTGTGTGTGTGTGTGTGTGTGTGTGTGTATGTGTGAGCACCAATTCTGTGGGATGTGTGATCTGTTTCTGATGTTGTGCTCTCACTTGTGTGATACATTTGCCAGTTATGTCCATTATTTAACTAGCTATCTGAGCTCAGGTCATAGTCAAAAAGGGTCAACAGACCAGACAACCAATCCAGTCATTAAATAGTAAGTCCTTAAATATATGCTCTTCTCCATGCTGCCCTGATAAATGCAGGTCTCAGTCCCATAACAGCAAGCTGATTTCAAAATGACTGTAACAGTAGAAAATTCAAGGTCAAATTCAAATCTTTATACTCAGAAGATCCTCCACTCAAGCAGGGAGCACTCCAGAATTTTATTCTTCCACCTGTACTAATCTCACTATTTTAACCAACTACCTACAAATGTTTGTTTGTGTCTTTCGGCTTATCCCGGTTAGGGGTCGCCACAGCGGAACTCCGGTCTGCTAACGACTGGTAGTGGATTTTTACATGCCGAGTTATCAGCCCTGACGCACAACCTTCAATGAAGGCACGCCCCATTCATGCATGCCTCCACACAGAAGGCGCTCTAGCTGAGAATCGAATGGGAGAACGTCTTGCTGTGAGGCAACAATGCTACCGGAGCACCACCACCACAGTAACTTCCTACAAATGCATAGTATAAAATAGTCTTATGATTTGCTAAAAATACTGTACTTTACAGATCCAGATCTAATTTTGACTTGATAAACTCCAGCTTGAGCAAACTCTGTCCACATTGCTATCCTGTGCTACAAAAGAACCATTTACTACTAAACACCAGAAATCAAAAGCCATGACCTTTGCCTCATAATAAAACTTAAATCTGTACTTTTTGGTTGGTAGTAAGCAATTAAAGGTAACATGATCTAGAAACTGCCAACTATTTCTGCTATTGAATTTATGGATTTATCAACAAATGAACTTTTAGCATCAGTTTCAACCCACTATAACCAAAATAAATAAAACAGTTTTTCTGGGCCAAAGATCTCCTTCCCCACCTTGAATATAGACCCCCTACTTCCCAAAAGAAATGGTCCACTTTACAAATTACTGCATGCAGTGTTTGTCAGACTGTTGCCTTAGCACCATACGGAGAAAACCACTGCTGTATTCTTTTAAAAGCCAGATGATTCCCAGTTCAACAAAGATCTGACCTTCTCCTAAGTTGCCAACTTAATAAACAATTACATTTTGCCAATAAACTGCCAAGAGAGATAATAATCTATCAGTTATGATCCGTAACCTCTTCTGCCCCCTGACTTCATGGTCCACCAAACTCCACCAAATTGATCACAGCTTCTCTGTGTTAGCATCAAAACTCTAGGAACATATTCCACCTACTATCACAAACTAAACCCAAAACTTGCCTAAGTAAATCTGATAGCTGTAAATGGCTCCTTTAACAATCAGTCACTATCAGCTTGTACCCTTCCCTGCACATTACTAAACAAACACAAGTCGCCTGCTCATTGCTATAAATCTGTTTCAGCTGCTTCAGCATGCCATCCCCAAGTCTTAAATTCTCATTATTTTCCTACTCATTTCCTTATCCCAGTCTCTGGAATTACTCTAAGTGTTAACCAAAGTCTATCCATTTTTTACCAACAATTCATTCTAGCTATGTGATGTACTCATTTTACCACTATCCACCTTTTCCACACACTTCATTTTATCTCCTTCATCTGCTCCTACCCCTTTTGTAATTACTGTAGATATTGTAAATATAATTGTAAGTATTTTTCATGATGTGTAAAATTCTGTATGCTATTATATTAGTGCCCTTTTAACTTTATATCTTGCAGAACTATTTATATGTCTCCTGTTGAAGTTGTTACAACTGTATGAATAGAAGATCTCTGCATTTTAAATTATGTTTTTTCTAACTTTGTTCTGTTAAACAGTTCTATGCTGGGAAAAAATCCATTGATATCAGTGTCTTACCATGGTAAACAATTAATGAATCAGTGAATCAATCACTCAATACCTGATGTCTAGACAGGCATCTTATCATGTGTTTTAATTTGTTGGGAGGGTGGCCTAATGGTTAAGGTGCTTACCTTACAAACACAAGGTGCAGCGTTTGAGTCTCACAAGGGATAATTGGCTAGGCTTAAAATGGCTCACAAGGGCAATTAGCCTTGTACTAATCTATGAACAAATCAATCAATTTGCATTTGACTTCCAGGTAGTCCTTATTTACCATCTATATTTGTCATCTATTATCCCATGAAAAAACTTACTTGTAATGTCCCAGACCTGGTGCCTTACTGAGCAAACCGGTATTCCTAGTAATATGAGTTGAAGTGATCTTGAGCTAGGCATGTTTCTCCAAAGCAGGCTCTCATTTTGACTATGTCATATAAAATAAGGTGAAAATTCAAGATAAATGTGCACTGCAAATAAAAAAAGTGAAGCTGTATGGAGTGACTAAAGCAAAATGCTGAACAATTTGAAACTCGTGCAAATAAAAGGATCAGTATGCTTTTTGTATAGTGTTGAGACACATTGTAACCATCATTTTATTGATCACATATA
>NC_056735.1:125288080-125353080 GCF_019279795.1 Protopterus annectens
TTTTACATTTGTTGACCGGGCTAGTCTATCTGGATATATGTCCATTTTAAGTAGAGGCCCGGGGTGAAAAGCTCCAATGAGTATTACATGGTTTCAGAAGGTGTTACAAAAGAAGTAATAACAAGTATAAAACTAACAGTAAACAACTAGTAAATGAAAATTTTTTTTTTTTTTTTTTTTTTTTAATCAGGAGATTGCATATTACAATCGGAGAACCAAAAAATACATAAACTACAACCTATGTAAGGTGCTTCACAAAGAACATTACAATACAAAAAATTAATACATAAATTTTATAAGAGGAATGCTGAAGTGTAATGAGAGGTAAAGAAAAGCTGAAAGGAGTGTAGAGAGAGAAAAAAATAGGGAAGAAGTAAAGTAAAGAAAAAAAGGAGAACAGAGTAAGTCTCGTTATGTTTCCAACAGAGTTTGAGAATAGGCAGTCACCCGTAGAGTTATTAGGACATAGACTTTTTAAAGAAGTACTGTGTAGATGGGTCTAAAAAGTGGGGGAGAGGTCTGGGATCAGATATCTGAGGGTTGATCATAGCATATTCTCCACCAATGTTGGAGAACAGGCAGTGTGTGTTGAGTTATAGGGTGTAGTAGGGAAAAAAGGCAGAAGACAAGAAAAGAAATAGTATTAGTCTGGGTTACTACAGGGGCATAGCCATTTTGTATTGAGATGCAGTTTTAGATTCCTTTTGAAAAGTGGGAGAGAAGTCAGAGATGAGATATCTGAGGGTAATTTATTCCATATTTTTCCAACAGAGTTTGAGAACAGGCAGTCATCTGCAGAGTTTTTAGATATAGTGGTTATGATTAATAGTTTGCTTGAAGAGCGTAGCTGTTTCTGATTATAGTAAGGTGTGATGTGGCAAGAGAGTATTCGAGTTTTGGAGGGTTTTGGTGCAGGGTTTTCTGGGCTATTATGAGTTGTTGAAGTTTGAGCTGATTAGGAAGTTCTAACCAGCTTAGTTGTTTTAGGTTCAGGCAGTGATGTGTTCTAAAAGGGGCTCCTGTAACAAATTTAGCAATATTATTGTAAGATATTACTAGCTTGTTGAGGTTTTTCTTTGATAGATTGGTGTATATAGGGGAAGCATAGAGTAAAGTAGAGATAAGGTGAGTTCTGGCTAACGTAGTTCTTGTAAGTGGAGTAAGAAAGGGTTTGATTCTGTAGAGGGTTCCTATTTTTTTGTTCACTGATTTTATAGTAGTGTTGATATGATTGTCAAAGTTTAGATTGTTGTCTATTGTTATTCCTAGTAATTTTGTGGTAGCATCAGGAGAAATTATAGTACTGTCATTGGATGTGATAGTGAAGTGTAAGGGGATGTGCCTTCGGGTAGGTGTGAAGAGAAGCAGTTTAGTTTTCTTGGGGTTAAGTAGTAGGCAGTGATGTGAGAACCATTGTTCTTCAGTGTTAAAGGCTTTTTGGGTAAGAGACTGGAGTTCTGTTTGAGAGGTAGATGTACAGATAATGGTAGAATCATCTGCATATTGAATACAGATAGTATTTGGGATAGATAATTGCAGGTCGTTGATAAAGATGGAAAAAAGAAGTGGGCCTAAGATGGAGCCTTGTGGCACCCCAAGAGAGATGGGAAGATGATCAGATAGTGAATTTTTCCAAAGTATTGCCTGCTGTCAGTTTTCAAGGTAAGATTTAAACCAAGTTATGGCAAGAGTATCAAGTGAAAGAGAAGTCAGTATGTGCAGAAGTAGTTGGTGGTTCACCATGTCAAAGGCTTTAGATAAGTCGATGAAGAATGCAGATGAAAGACTATTTTCATTGCGATTAAAGTTGATGGAGTTTGTAAATGAGAGCAGTGTGGTGGTGGTACTGTGGGAAGGTCTAAAACCATGCTGACAATTGGCTAGTAGGTTGTTTTGTAGAAGGTGGTTTAGCGGTTGTTTATGGATAAATTTTTCCAAAATTTTAGCAATGGGAGATAATAGTGCTATAGGACAATAGTTAGAGAAGTCCCTAGAGTTTCCCCCTTTGTGTAGTGGGATGATGTGAGATATCTTCCAGATTGAAGGGATAGTTCCTTCATTAATAGATCTATTTATCAAAATAGAAATGGGATAGGCAATGGCTTTAGCTCCTATTTGCAGGAATTCAGCAGGAAGATTGCCTGCGGAGGGGGTGGTAGGTTTAAGTTTTTGGAGTAAGGATGAGATAAAGGAAGTAGGAATAGGTAGTAGATGAAATGGGGGGGTGGATTAGCAAAAGATGGAAGTAGCTTAGAGGTATCTGGAGATAGGTGGCTAGCAAGAGTTTGAATATTGTTTGTGAAGAAAGAGTTTAAAGCATTAGCTGTTTGTGTAGGATTTTCTGGGTTAGAGTCTTGTGGGTCAGGTGTTATAGATTGCCCTGGGGATAGAAGATTATTAATGCTGGTCCAGAATTTTTTAGGTTCCTTTTTGGATGCTTGTTGTAGATGAAGGTAGTAGTTCTTTTTGTCTGTCAGGATGGCTTTTTTTGTACTATTTCTATATTTTCTAAAGATTTGATGGTCAGCTAGATTCTTAGTGTTACGCCATTTTGTCCAGGATCTGTTTCTGATAGTATTTTTTTGTCTACTATTGTTGGTCAGCCAGGGGGCAGGTTTGGCTTTGGTCCTGATAGTACGTATTGGTGCGTGCTGGTCAAGAACAGCAAAAAATGTGGAACTGAAGTACTATACTGCATCATTGAGAGGAAGAAATTTTAGAGGAGACCAGTTACATTGTCTCAGTTCTGTCAGAAAGGATTCTGAGTTAAATTGCTTTTTAGAATGTAATGTTCTGACTGTGTTTTGAAGGATTACATTGGTTTTATGCCTAATAATATATGTTAAAGAGTGGTCACTTAGATCGTATGGAAGGGTGCCAGTTTTATAGGTTTGTTGGGGGGTGTTAGTAAGTATCCAGTCTAAAGTGGTATCCTTGTTATTGTTTTTATTAGTTCTGGTAGGGCAGGTAATTAGTTGTGAGAAGCCATGTAGGTTTATGTGGGAGGTGGGGCTTAAGTTGTTACAAGAATTCCAATTAATATTTAAGTCACCTAAGATATATGTTTCTTGTGGGAGATTAGTGGAGAGCCAACTGAGGATATTTTCAAGAACATAAATGTTATTTCCTGGGGAAGATACATACAAATTATGTATATGGCTTTTCTTTTGTTGACTTGAAGTTTAGAGCAAATTATTTCAGCACTATTGACTATGGGAAGGTTCAGATTTATAGTACTGATTTGTAGCTGGGTTTTATAGAGAATTGCTACACCTCCCTCCTTTTTTATTGAGCGGTCAAGTCTAATAATGTCATACCCAGGTGGGGAGATTTCATTGTTTTTAATGCTAGGTTTTAGCCATGTTTCTGATAGGCAGAGTATGTCAAATTGGTTGACATCTAGCAGGGCATGGACTTGAGAAATTTTGTTGCAAATACTACGTATGTTGAGATGGGCTATAGTGAGCGAATTGGTAGATTTGTTAGGTAGAGCAGGCCTAGTTGTGTTATTGTTGTAGTTTCCTATGGTCTGGGTATAGTGTGGGCCAGGGTTTGGATGAATATCACCATCCAATAGTGAGTGGAGGAGTGTTGAGTGCTTAGGTTGTAGAGGTTTCCAAAAGTAGTCAAATAATTTTCTTGTTTTTTGGTTATGGAATTTAATGTGGGATAGTCTGTGGTATTTGGCTAGTAGGTAGTTGGGCTTGTTAATAAGATTTAGGAAGGTTGCAGATAAAGGTGTTATAGGTGTAGAGGTGTGTATGGAGGGAAATTTAAGGGTAGAGTGCAAAGGTAATTCATAGGATGTTAAGATATAGGTAGTTGCTAGAGGAGTTATAAGTGAAATGATAATCAGTATTTGAATTAGGGAAGGGTTCACTGTAGTGTGCATTGTTGAGTAAGTGGGAATTGGAGAGAGACTGAGAGATAATAGTAAGTATATATGAGTTAGAGGAGGAGGAGAGTTGGGTAATTGGTAAGTGAGATGTGTATGATAGGGGTGGGAGTGTTATAGATGATAATTGTTTGATTGGTGTGAGTAAGGAAGGGGTGTGGTTTCTGGAGGGATAAAAGTAGGAGCACTAGGGTTGGGTGAGATTTGGGGGTAGGGTAGGGGAGCGGAGTGAGCCCGAAGGGCGAACGGAGCGGGTAGAGACAAGAGAGCAGAATATAGAGGAAGACAATCAGTGAAGTGGGAGACTCAGCAGGTAAGTCTAAAGGTAGGAGAATGTAGACAATATTCAGAGGCTAGAGAAGACAATGATAAGGATGCCTTAGGACAAGGAGAGTTGATATATAAGTGAATCCGGGGAAACTGGGAACAGAGTTATGGGGGTAAGGATACAGAAATAGGGTGGAAAATACAGTATAGAAAGTTAATTAATGAGAAAGCTAAGTACTGAGATGCCACCTAGTGGTCAGTCAGTGTGTGGCAGTGGAGATGTATCCTGCTAGATTTGAGGGTCTAAAGGGGAGTGAGGATGAAGTAGTTTGGGTGAAGGGGATAACTAAAGGAGGTATGGATAATATGCAAGAAAGAAGAGAAGGACTGGGGGGGGGGCTGGCTAGCCTACCTGAGAACCTACTAATGTTTTAACATGTATTTCGTTTGAGTTTATCAGTTTCAGCATCAATGCATACTTTCAATGCCTTTCCAAAGGAAAGGTTTATCTGATAGTTGTAAGGTAATGTCCTTAGTTTGCCCTGATGTTCCAAAGCTTCTGGCTGGGGATATTCAGGTGTTTGGTGCAGAGACAAGCTGGAACATAGTGTTTCAATGCCTTTCCAAAGATTATTCAGGGAAACATGACTATCAGTATTAGGAGAAGATATTGCTTTGCCTTGTACACTGACAGGACATTCATTAACATAGTGTACAGTTGCATAAATGTCAGTTACATACTACATTTTAAATGCCACTGCTCATTGCTCTAATTCCTCCACATGGGTCACAGCAATGGAAAGAAGCATAATGATACCTGCCAGCTTCTTGTGTGTGTTGCATGCACTGAAACATCAGCCAGGGAAGTGCTGACAAGTATGATGAAGTTACATAGTGCATGAACATTAGCTTAGTAAGGTATAATGTACAGTGTAGCCACTTATTAAAGTATACTATACCTTTCTGTTTCCAGTTACATTGTAGCAACTTAGTAAAGTATACTATACCTTACTGTTTCCAGTTATGTTGTAGCTACTTAGTAAAGTATACTATACCTTACTGTTTCCAGTTACATTGTAGCTACTTAGTAAAGTATACTATGCCTTACTGTTTCCAGCTGCACTGTCTACAACCCTCATGCCTAACAGTAATTCATATAAATGTTTCACTCATTCGACATACCAACAATGTTTGGGGTTGTTACATTAATACAATAATGAGGGGTATCTGGTGCCATGGAAGTTTATGTTAGTGAGAGCTCATGAGTCTCATTGTGAGGGGGTGGGGAATAGAACTCACAGCTTTTATTTTTTCAGCTAGGTTAGTTGATGGCTTCGACTATAAAATACTTCCAATGCACAGCAAAGTGCCTCTGCTTAGTGCTTTCCTACTTCAAGTTGTACAACACCCATATTGAGTTTCACCCTTTGGAACTCAAAACCACCAATCCCCCCCCCATTGGTAAAGAAAGGACAGCATTATGCAGGGATGGGAGGCAAAAGGGAGAAGAGCCTTAGTGCCACTGCAGTTGCATTGATGAGAGAGCAATTTGAATTTGATATGGTTTGCTAAGTCCAAACACTGACATGCTGAAGCTTGTATTGTAAATGAGCAGAAATAAGACTTGCAAGTAAGCTGTCACTGCCTACACAGTGATGCATATTGTTCTGACCTTTCCATGATTTCTACTGGGAACTCCCAAGTTTGTCTTGGTCTATACCCGTGGCATGATATGAATGCACCCACCATAACTCCCGATCCTCAACCCTAAGAAAGGTGAGCAGGAATAATGTCACAGTTCCTGTTTCAATCCCTGCATCATTTATAGGCCATTAGGAAAACCCAGGTTGTCTGACTCATGTGGGTCGATCCCTCTACACAGTGGTGACACCAAGTCACAATTTCTTTGAAGGATAGTGAGAGAGATGTATTCCAGTTAACACCCACCTTCACAACTGATTTTCAAGTTTCCATGCAACTTACCCAGCCTATATTGCCATAGATTCATAGGTGTGTACTAGGCTAATCGCCCTGGAGACTTTACAAGCCTAGCCCATAGGATTACCCTGACATCATACCACCTGACCTTAGTTCCCAGTACCTCTGTCGAGTAGAGCCACTGGAGTGATCCCCGGGATGAACTTTCTATTTCCCATCCACTCATCAAGATTTCTTTTCAAGAGGGCCAGTGAGGTGCTCTGTTTGACATGTATGTGAAGTCTGTTCCATAGTATGGACAGTCTCTTGGTTATGAACCTGTCCCTCCAGCACGTACTGTTGATTGTGGTAATGAGGTTGAGGTCTCTGGAGCATGTGGTGTGGAGAAATTTGGGATTTCTTTAGATGTAGCATTTCTAACAGAGCTGGGTCAGACATGGCTTTGTAAGTCAAGCAGAGATGAGACAGAGAATAGTTGGAGGTTTTTGAGTCTGTCTATATAGGACAAGTGTTTAAGGCCTAGGATCCTCTTTGTGAGGTTCTTTTGTAGCCTCTCCAGTTGTTGCAGGTGTCTAGTGAGGTACATGCCAAATGGGGCATTGTACTCGATGAGTGGCCTAATGAGGGAAGAGTAGGGGGAGACAATGACCTCTTTCTTCCTGGATGCAAAACCCTTAGTAATGAGATGTGCCACATAGAAGGACTTTCTGACCACAGTGGCAGTGTGGTGGTCAAAAGAGAGGATGCTGTCAATCTGTATTTCCAGATCTCTTATAATGCCGTCTGTATTCAGTGGACTACCATCGATGTGGTAGTTCATGGGAACTGGGTTTTTTTCAAAGGGGATGACGACACAATTTTTGGCATTGAGCTTAAGGCCATGGTTCTGACACCAGTCATTGGTATCAGTGAGGCCTTTCTGTATGATGTCAGCATCACTTGGGGAGTTAATAATGGCTCCCAACTTGCAATTGTCTATGAACTTTGTCAACCATAGTCCCCTTGTGTTGGCCTGGACTTCTTCAAAGTAGATACCAAACAGGAAAGGACCCAGGACCAAACCCTGTGGGAGTCCCCTCATGACTGGTCGGCAGTCTCACTTGGAGTCAGCTACTTTCACACTGTGGGTTTTATCTGTGAGCCAGTTTGCAACTCACCTAGTGATATAGGGGTTGATGTCTAGCTTAGTGAGTTTTTCTATGATTCCTGAGTGGGGAATGGTATCAAATACCTTGGCCAAATCAAGGTAGGCTGTATGAAGTACCTTGCCTTCTTCCACAGCTCTGGTGACTGACTCAAAGAAGTCGACTGAGTTGATCAGGCATGATCTACCCTTCACAAAACCAAACTGTGAAGGATCCAGAGTTTGGAGATTTCGTATATCCTTGTTTATTAGGTCCATGATGATGCATTCCATAGCTTTGCATATCAGACTTGTCAGGCTAATGGGGCGATAGTTCCCAGGTTCTGTAGTCACTCCTCCTTTGTGGAGATTGATGACTATAGCAGTGTGCCATTCAGTAGGAAAAAAGCCTGAGGTGAGGTTGTGATTGAACAGGGCACACAGGTGAAGCACCAGCTAACTCTGTAGTTCATGTAGAACACAGCCAGGGATATTGTCAGGTCCCACAGAAGCTATATTCTTGGCCTTGAACAGTGCTGTTTTAACCTGTGCAGCAGTAATACTGTCTGCCTGTCAATCTACTGGTATTGTGATTGGTCCTTTGGGGGGTGAGAGGGGTAAAGTTGGCACTGAATCTGTCAGCTAGTATACTGACATTATCTGTTGGCTCAGTATAGGAGGTACCATTGTGCAGTAGCTCAGATCAAATCTGGGTATTGTCATGGAAGTTCTTTACATAACTATAGAAGACCTTGTGGTTGTATTTAATATCTGCTGCAATTCTGTTTTCATAGCTAGCTTTAGATGATTTGATGAGGGATCTCAACTTTTTGTTGAGGCTGATAAGGGCGTTTTTCCAGTCTTGGGACTTCACCTTATTTCCCAACAGTTTCCTCCTTCTGTTATAGAGTTTGTTTATGGCTGGGGACCACCAGATTGGCTTCCTTTTTTTGGAGGAGAGCATCTTGGTTCTATTGGGTATGGCAAGATCCCTGCATTTGTGTACGTGTTCATACAGTGCGTTGGTGTATGATTCGGCAGTCATGCAACTATTCTCCATTTGCATAGGTGCTGTGAAGTTGGCCACCTCTGTTCTTAGGAGCCCAAAGTTAGCTTTGGAGAAGTTTTTCATGGTGGTTTCCTTTGTAGGGGGTGGGGGTGGGTGGGATGTGGATTTCCAAGGTGATTAGTTTGTGGTCGGATCTAACCAGGGAGTAGTTGAATACTGTTGTAGAGCAATGATTGCCCATGTTAGTAATGACCAGGTCAAGTATGTTGCTACCTCTAGTGGGGGTAAGAATGAGCTGGTCCAGGGCACTGGAATTAATGAATTCCAGGAAGCATTGGGCAAGTGTATTAGTACATGAGTAGTTTTTCCAGTTAATGGAGGGGTAGTTGAATTCACCCAGTATGAGAGTGTTAGGTTGGACCCTAATATTCTTCAGGGTGCTTAGGAACATGGAGTGAATGTCTTGAGAGATGGTTGGGGACCTATAACAGGCTACAACTTGAATCGCTGTCTTACCCAATGTTAGCTGCACCTGAAGTATCTCTGATGCATTATGCTGGGCTACCAGTCTGGAGGTGTGTGCTTTTTTTATGAATATGGAAACACCACCACCTTTGGAGCTTTGGTCCAAGTTCTAGGGCCAAAAGGTGTGGAATGAGTTATAGCCTGGTAGTGCAGAGGTGCTTTCTGCTGCCTCGAACCAGGTCTCTGTTACAGCACAGATGTCGATGTTCTCCATTTAAAGGAGTGCTCTGAGCGAGTGCATTTTGAGGTTTAGACTTCTAGTGTTGAGCAGCATGACCTTCAGATTGCATTTGTTTGTAGCTGTTATGGTGGTAATCTGCTCTTTGGAACACTGCCTAAAAAGGTACTATAGGGGTGGTGCGAGCCTTGGCCAGTACCTAGAAGCCCAGGGGTGACAGATGCTGGTCATCTCTGGCAAAGCTTTGAGGTCTGTCAATCATGTCATCCTAGCAGACAGATACTGATCCCCTTAGAAAGACACCAGAAACTTAGCTAATTGTTGAAATCAATCATTTTCTGCTTGTACTGGGATATAATTCTGGGTGATGGTAGAATGCTGCTCAGGGCTAGGGTCATACTTGCCTGGGCTACATAATCTGAAAGCTCCTCCATGTCTCTTTTCATGTAGTCCAGGGAGTTACATCTCAGGTCATTCACACCCACATGCACAGTGACAGAGTCATATTTGTACCTGTTGTTGAGGGACCTGAGTCTGTGCGTTATGTGATGGATCCTGGCACCTGACAGGCAACTGACTGTTACTTTCTCCTTATTCAACCTAGTGAGTGGGACATCAGTGTGCCTTACTATTGAATCACCTATGACTAGTGTGCTGGGCATGCTGTTTTGCCTTAGGGGCTTTGGTTGAGCAACACACTGTTTAGGAGAGTTATGTGTCTTGTGATTAGTGTTCTGTTGTGGTGGCCAAGTGCATTTCTGCCTTGGAGGTCTCTGCTGTTGGGGTAGATTTTTATTGAGAGCTTCTGCAAGAGTGGGTGTGAGGTTTGCCTTTTTATGTGAAGTCAGTGCTGGTGTGTGTTCTGGAGGACTATGTGTTCCATGTGGTGTGGTGCAAGTGTTGACCTTCTCCTCTTGACCAGCTATTCCAGTCTTGGCTGGAGAGTGCGTGGTTTCCAATTTGGATATATAAGTGCATCTCTCACAAGTCTGAGTGTTGGAAGGTAAGAGGAGAGGGTTGTCGGTGTACATGAGGCAGTTGCTACATTATCTCAGGATGCCCAAGTTCACCAGGTTAATAGGAGAAAGCACAGGGAACTGACCTTTAGACATACCTGGATAATAATAAGTACTGGACTGGATTGTTTACTCTGCTAGCATGGGAAAGAAAGAAGAAAATACATTTGCCGTATGTGGGCACAGTTCATAATTGTTTTGCTGCATGTAGTAGGGCAGAAACACTGTAACACAGAATATGAATGCCCTACTAAATTCAGAGAAAATTTTACATAGTGGAGTAATGTCCTGCATGCAGTAAGAATGACTGTCCTATGGATGTATGAGATTCAAAGATCCTACAAGGGCAGTGTATAAGCTGTCTAACCTAAATATTTTGCAAAAGGATTGGAGTCATGTATCAGCCATAGGTGTAATGTTTTTGTTAACAGCAACCCTTCATATCTTCTGATTCATTGCTTAGCATACCGTGTTTGACACTGTCTAAAGGAAAAAAGTACTCCATTTCTTACGAAGAAAAACATTATCTTATATCATTGGTAACCCCTTTCAAATCCAAACAATCTCTAGTTATTTCTAAAAAATTTCTATTTCCTCTTTGGTAAATATTCTCTATGTAACATATCTGCTATATGTAGAGCTTTGAATTCTATCACACTAAATAGAAAAATTTATAGAAACCTGACACCCATTGCTGGAAACATAAAACTATTTGATTCTCCTTAGCACTTCATTTGATAGTCCTCACAGGAATTAAAGGAAAAAAACATATCCGTGATTAGTAGCACATGAATTAGTTCACCCCATTTAAAGGATAGATGTACATCTTCATTCCAAAGCTAGCCACATGCATTATTTCAACTATTTTTTAATTTTATTACAATTATACTATATTTCACACTACACCACCACTGAAATTCAGTATTTAAATCTCAAGGACTAAGTCTGTTTGTACTTTCAAATTTTTCATGCCTCAAGTCTACCTGGGATTTCTACATAGTCATATCCTCTAGCATATGCACTGTGCCTAATACTAAATATCTAAATCATTGCACCTTACCTCTGCATCCACATATGGCTCAGCTTATCCAGAGGCTGGTGTTACACCCCTAATTTGCTCTCAGAGTTTGCCTCATTCCTTCTAAAACTGGAAGTTTAGAAATTCTAAGTTAATTGTACCAGCATGTTAAAAAGTATCCCTAGGTATGGATTATTATATTTCCTTTATCTGTAACTGGTGAGGTCAAGGTTATGTGGTTTATTTCAGGAACTAGCTTGGAAAGTAATGTACAGCCCTCACTGGATGATTGCTTTTATCATTACTTATATGTTCTTGAATTCTGAATTTCACTTTTTGATTAGTTTGCCTATATATAATTTAGTAACTGAATAATCAAAACCAATAACATAAACTATCACGGTGCTTTGACAAGTAAAACTTGGTTTAAACTTTAGATTTTTTTATTTATCTTAGTTTCTTTACATCTCATATCACCTACTCAGAGGCGATCTCTGCCTAACATACAAAGCTATGTCAAACCCAGAGCTATTGGACATGCTCCACTTAAAGAAATACCAATCCCTCCGAGCTATACGCTCTAGGGACCTAAACCTTGTCACCACAATAAACAGAACATGCTGGAGGGACAGATTCCTGTCCCAGAGACTTCCCATACTCTGGAACAGACTACCTATCTATGTCAAACAGAGCTCCTCATTAGCACTCTTCAAGAAAAATCTTGATGATTGGATGGGTAATAGGAAATTCACCCTGGGGATCACTTCTGTGATTCTGCTTGACAGGGGCACAAGAAAATAATTTTCTTGGGTGGCGAAAGCCAGGGTACACTTTTGGCTAGGCTTGTATAGGTCCTAGGGCCAATAGCCTAGTACCTACCTATGAACCTATGAACCTATTACATCTAGCACAGTAAAACATTCCAGTTTCTGCAATCACTTCACTACAGTCACTACTAAGTATTTTAAAACAGAGTAAATTTCCTAAGTTCTAAAATAAAATGTAGAAATCTGGGTAGCATTTTTTTCAGACGACCATCTGGAAACAGTATACTTCAATTTTTTCTAATCATTTTACAAAATATTTTATGAAATGTGTATTTTAATGCACAAAACATGACTTTTTTCTTGTTTATTTATTTCCCAAAACTTACTCATGCCTCTGTCATGTTTCCTAACTTTTTTAGTTTTTGTAACACTTTATGGGAATAATCTGTCTAAAGTAATCTAATTCTATATTTTTCATAGCTTTATCTATTTTTTTTTCAAACAGCTTTATTAAATTATCACTTGTGACATAGGTAAATTTACATTCATATAAAAGTAATCAAACTATATTAACATAAGCATTATACTTCACATATATTGCTATATATCATATAGCCTAAGCAATATTAAATAAATTATTTGACTCCTACCTTTTTTTTTTAAATAGGAAATGTCTTTATTAAACCATCACTTACTACATGGGCAATCATACATTTATATAAATGAAAACAAACCACATTGACACAAGCTGAGTCGTAAGCATTCTATACCACAAACCACACTGACACACTCCCAGTTGCAAACATCATATATCACATATAATCTGCCCATTCTTTCTCACTCAAACATTACATAGCTCATTTAAGTCCTGCTTCCTTTTAGACCTTATTCTACCCTTGTAAGTATTGTTCCCAGAATTCCCATTTTTTTCCTATGTAATTTGCTCCTACCCTTTTCTAAAGATCTCATTTCCAATTGTTCTAGCTCAGTTACTATGTTCACTACTTCCAGTATAATTGGTTTGGATTTTGGTTTCCATTTTTTAGTAACTGCTTTTTTGTCAGACCCCATTATTAGACACAGCAAGGCCTTACCATGTCTAGGCAATTCCGATTCTTTATCATAGCTCAGAAAAATGATCTCCTTCTTCAGACCAACCTGCCCACATAGCATCTCTGACACTGCATCCTGCAGGGAATCCTTAAATATGTTCCCAATTAACTCTTTTCACCCTTCACACCTTCAACATTTACTGTTTGCCTGAGGAAACATTCTCTGGAGTCTACTTGGGGTATAAAAATATCTATGTAAACATTTTCAGGCAGAAATCCTAACCCTTCTAGATTTTGCTGCATATTTGGGAGACATACATATATCCTCCCATTGTTTCTTAGTGAAATGCCTATCCAATCTCTCTTCCCAATCCTTTCTAACCTCCTCTTATTGATTTATTTATTTATTTATTGCAGTTGGTTTACCAGGATAGTCCACTGGGCCAAAATGAACCCGTTTTCAATGGAGTCCTGGGGAGAAAAGCTCCAAAAATGTAGATACAGAATCAGTCTATCTAGGTTATCTATCTATCAACAATCTAGGTACAGCAGGTTATTAATGATAATTATACAGATGTAAAAGATTCAAGCAAATAATTTCAAATAGTACAGCAAACATTAGAAATAATACAGACTTATCATGCAATATTTTATATGCTCTACTAATTGTTCCTTTTTAATGGCAGCTTCTGGTCTAGATTCTATTAAAGACTCTACCAGTGTTGGTCTTTCATTTAGGACCCCTCTATTTCTTTCTCTTTGCCTATACTCTGACATCAGTCCCTGATAGGGAAGGCAATCTCTAACCTGCAGTTCAAATTAATTTATGGTGTCTTCCCATTCTATCATCTTCCCTCTCTAGTTATTTGCTCTGAATACCTTGGTTCCTTTACCAGTTTCCTCCAATAAATTGTGACTCCCTCTTGCCTATTGTCTGAGTCCCTAATTGAACTCATCCCTATCGGCAGAATTTGTTTTCTCCATTCTCGTATTGGTTCAGTTCTTAGAATATGTTCTGCTACTTTATGGATATAATATTCTGTTTAATTATTGTTATTCTCCTTAAAGGCCTGCATCCGAAATCCCACTCTATCCTTGTTTCTTGAGCTTCCACCGTGTTTCGTCATCATCTCTTTCCACTTTGAATTATACTTTTCTGCTTTCATAGCTTTATTTTGATCATTATTGTCAATAGTATTCATAATATCCTTATATTTTCACCAAGAGGTAAAAACTGAATACAGTAAGAGGATGAGTACACACACATGTGTGCATGCACGCACGCACGCACACACACACACACACACACACACACACACACACACACACACACACACACACGCACACACGCACACGCACACACACACGCACGCACGCACGCACGCAGACACACACACACACACACACACACACACACACACACACACACACACAAAATGTTTGCTGCAATAGATTTCCTAATGATAATATATTTACTTTTCTCTCCTTTAATCTTTATTATCAAGAAAATTTGCCACTTTTGTATTAACATCATGAACAAAATGAATTTCCAAATCATCATTCACATTTTGACAAAATTATACGTATTACTTGCATTTCCCTTACTTATATAACAAATGTAGAAAATCAGTAATTAAATGTGCATTGTCCATGAAAACCCTTTCAAATAAAGCCATAAGTTGTTGGCATACATTGAAGCAAAGGGGGATCCAATAATTGTTCCCCTCTACTGTACAAACCAGTCTTTGCCACAGCAGAAAAGGTGTATCAAACCAAAGTAAAGTGAAGTAATGTAGTGATACAGCCTTCAAACCTTGTATATGCAGTGTAGTGGTGTATATGTCTTTGATATGCATAATTAACTGAAAATTATGTTCATTCCAAACCATATACCTTCTGCACTACATCTGTCATGTTTTTAACAAATGGCTTTGGTTTACCAACAAAATATTTCAAAATGTTGTCTAATAATAAATCAGAAAATCACCCACTCCAGAAATAATAATAGAACGGGGGGGCTCCATATATTTGTGCATATTTTGGCAACAGCGGAAAATATTGACGTATGAGGATGTTTAACCAGCTCCAATTGCTGTTCATTGTCTTCACTCAAAACATTGAAATTAGTCATCTCGTGGCTTCCTTTAAAATAAAGAAATGTTTTACATATGTCAGATTCACTAAAATTTAAAATGACATTAGCTCCCTTATCAGACTTGCACACCCCGTCTATTACACTTAGATTTAAGATTATGAGCTAACAGTTTATTACTAGTCAAATTACAGTATTTTACTTGTTGTACGTCCTTTGTAAATTCAATAAAAACACATGCTTTAAACACATTAACCTTTGAATTTAAAACATGCTGAGTAAATCAGCTTACTTTTTTGATTTCAAATATTTTGAGGCACTAATAGCTTCTCCCAAAATGCCCCATGATGATTTTCATTTAAACTCAATACATATATTTTGGTTTATCATATAACTCAAATAAAGAGATGCATCTTCGATATCTGAGTCTGATAATTCATTGTTTGCTGTAAGAAAACATTTAGCTGTTTCCAAAGCGGAAGCAGCAATCAGCAATTGCTGACTATACCGATATTTCAGCTTTAACTCTTTACACAAAACTAAAACATGCTAAGAACAAAATTAAATCTGTTTGATTGCAAACTAGGTGTAGCAACATCAGTTTAATAATTAAGTACCCATATATTTTTTTCCATTTGTGAAGTTACTGTTTTCAATATTTTCTCCTTCCCCTGAGTTGTCTCATTCAAACTGGTCCACTCACAGCTCTGGACCTTTCAGTAGTTTCCAAAGGGATTTTAGTTTGAACTTTCTGAAGGCCATTCTCACATCAAACAAATTGGCTATTCGAACCTTTTTCTTAAGATACTATTGAACTCTGCTTTGTCATTGAACATGACCTCTGACTGATACTTCCTGCATAACGTGTCCACTGAGATGTTTCATTTCCAGGTAAATAATACTGTCATCATAATCTTTCTGTTAACTGTTCCTCCCGGATTCTCAAAAGCTTGCACAGCATGCATGATTAGTGTAAGAGGTAATTTTGCCAATATGGCGGCCGAGCGATCCACGCACGTGGCCGTTTGACATGCGCGAGCGCTCTAGCACTAGTGCTGCACGTTCCCAGCACCTGTATGCAAATTACCCCATTTGCAGGTGAAAACCATGCAAATGAGGTAAATCTGCCATCCAGGAAGCAGGGAGTGCAGGACTAGCATAATATGCAGAAATGTACTCGGTTAGTAACCGAGTATGGTACTACAAAATCCAAAACGAGGACATGACAGCTCCAAATAAAGGCTGCATATCATTGAGGAAACATGCCAATGGCCAAGTATAAGGCCATTGGCATTGCAAACAATGCAAAATATACAAAATGCAACTTTTATTATGTCTGCCCATCACGGCTGGTGAAGCAAAGGGCAATGGCGCATGGGATCGATGGGGAAATAAGAAAATAAACCTAAAAAAAGCAGACTAACTAAAATCAGTATTCGCCCATGCAAGTTAATGGCAGGCAAAAGACAACCTGGCTAGTGAATAGTGGTTGCTAAGTGGGGAGGCACAGTGAGACACATGTAACTATGCATTAGTAGGCAATCCAATACAAATGAGGGGAAGGATAGTGAATCCTGTTTTTTCCCAGCATGTAAGGCAGGTCCCAACAGGGTAAGAGTATGAATAGCTGAGTGCAAGACTAGGAGGTAGGTGACATCATGGGTGGGTGTGTCAGGCATACTGTAAGCAGACTGGAGCCCTGTGGCTTGGGTATGCTCCCAGCTTAGCACAGCCAAGCTAGGGGGTGTGTCTAAACCTGCCCAGCACTCTTTACAAACTGTAAGTGGGAGTGCACGCCGTGCACCAGCATTTACAGGAAGAAAAAAGAAGTAAAACCAGGAAACAGCAGCAGTGTGCACATCCGAGTACTCTGTTTGTGCAGCATGGCCCCGGGTCCAAACAGAAGGGCAATGGGAAGGGAAATCAGCAGTAGGAAGGTAATCAAGGAGAACTAGCATATCTGGCAGGAGAAATGTATCAGAATCAGCTAATTACACAGGCAGCAACCCAGCCCAGCCCAGAACACTACTATAAACTAAGCAAACACTTTCCCCACTGGGGTTTCCCACACTCTACACCACCTGTGTATACAAGCGGGGAAATTTTAACAAATAAACCTACAAAATGAGAAGGGCTGCAGCAAGCAACATAGAACAACATGTGCAAGAGGCTGAGGGTGCTGAGGATGTGCATGCTAGTGAACAACCCACAGTGAGGAGATGGAGAAGAGTGTACAGATCCAGGGTAACCTACCATGGGCTCCATGAACTGGAGATAGTGGAGCGCTATAGGGTGGATAGAGACCTCTTACAGCAAGTAGTTGAGCTGTGCTGGCCACACCTGACACACCAAACCAAATGAGGGGAACCCATCCCAGTGGATACCAAGGTATGTGTAGGCCTAGGTATACTAGCCACAGGTACCACCCAAAGCACAACTGGGGATAACATGGGGATCTCACAGGCAACAGTGTCCAGAGTATTCCACCAGTTCCTGGATGCCATGTCAGCACATGCCAGTGAGCAGATATATTTCCTCAACACCCATGAGGTGTTGACTGGCAATATGCATCTCTTCCACCAAATAGCAGAATACCCTGGGGTAGTGGGTGCTATAAACAGCATGCACATATGCATCAAAGCACCACCTGGTGAGCGAGGTAGGGCCTACATCAACCACAGGGGTATCCCCTCCATCAACTGCCAGGTTGTATGTGATGTCCAGGGCATTATAATGAATGTGTGTGCTGGCTGCCCTAGAAGCTATGACGATTCTCACATATGGCATCTGACACAGCTGAACCAGAGATTTGCCAATGGGGACATCCCCTATGGTCACCTAGTGGGGGATGCTGGGTTCACACTGGAGCTGTGACTGATGATACCCATCAGAAATGCACACACACCTGAACAACAACGCCATAATGAGGCACACGCACAGGCCAGACATATAATAGAGAATGTGTTCAGGATGCTCAGGTCAGGGTTCCAGTATCTGGGCACATCCGGTGGAGTCTTGTAGTATGCACCAGCTACATGTACCCAAATTGTTATAGTATGTGCAATGCTACACAATATGATTCTGTGGAAATAGCTGCAGCAGGAACAGCATGGGGCAGTGCCACACAGCCCCCCACCAATGCCATAGCCTGCACAGGCACAGAGGGACCCAGAGGAGGAAGAAACTGAGCCTGCCCCTGTAGGCAGAATGAGATGTGCCCAGTATGCCCTGCCCTTGGCAAAGAGGCAACACATAGCACATGCACTGACACAGTAGGGTCTCATGGAATGACACCTCTCTTTGACTCGCACATACAGTAAAAGGGATGCCAAACATGACACCACCTGTTCTCAACTATGTATAGGGAGAGTTCTATGTGCATCCAACATAGGCAGCCCTCCAGCACCATCTGCAAGTCTGGCACACCCACAAGGTAAGTCAATCAACCTACCAATTGCCAAATGGAGTAGAATGTGTTGTCACCTGTAGCTATGGTATGCATGTGAGCATGCAAGGGAATTGGGTGGCTGAATGTTATGGCAGCATGCAGTAGACACCCATAGTGCCAACCTGACATGTGTAACATACTGGAGTCACCATAGTAGCCAGTACTACACAGGGAGACAGAAGCAACTGCAGGAAATGTGCTGTGCAAAATGTGTGTCCACATGACCTGCACATGCCAGTCAGGATGGTTCACATACCCAACAACAGTCACAGCCAGCAGGACAGGTGGACACAAACACAAACAGGGCCTGTGCCATGTCACCAGAATGATGGCTAGGGTTAACCCCCACCCCCAGGCCTACACAGACAGACCACAGCAGGGCAGGCAGTGGGATGCCAGTTCTGAAGGGTAGGATGTCAGACAATAATATGTAAGGCAACCAAAGCCACGATCTGTAGTACACTGCTGTGCCTCTAGACAGCATGATAGTTCACAAAACAGAATGTAATGCAGTACATGACATACTAGTACAGTCATAGCAAATGTGTACAAGTATCACTTATGCCCCCATCCTATATAGCAATGTAATGACAGTCAGGTATGCCCCCCACTCCCATGTAGATATGTAGAGACAGTCAGGTGTGCCCCTACCCACACTCCAGCGTAGAAATGTAATAACAGTCAGGTCCCCCCCCCAATCCTGTGTAGAAATGTAGTAACATGCATGAGTAGGTATAATACAAGTGGAGCAGAGATGCCCAGAGGTGCCCAAGGTAGCAGGATAGGTTGTAGCATGTGCACAATATGCTGGTCTGTGTGTGGTAGGATGGGGTGTGTCCCATATTGTGTGAGAGTGGTCAGTATGTATGCATGTCGAGGTAAGACCTGGTGGCCATAGCCCAGTACTGCTGATGACAGGGACAAGCCCTCACAACTGCAGTGCCAAGGACAATCCCCACCAGTAGTGGCACCCCCATAGTGCCATTTTTAGGCAAGGCTCAAAAGACAAACCCACCTCCATAGGTATCACAAGGGATAAGAAACTAAGAGTAATGCTACTCAACGCCAGAATTCTAAACCTCAAGATGCACGCACTCGAAACTCTCCTTAGCATGGAGAACATCGATATCTGTGCAGTAACAGAAACCTGGTTCAGGGCTCCTGAGAGAACCCCAGCACTACCAGGTTATACCTCGTACTATGCTTTTCGGCCCCAAAACTTGGACTGAACCACAAAAGGAAGGGGAGTATCGATATTCATCAAAGATACCCACACCTCCAGGTTGGTGGCAAAGCACGAAGCATAAGAGACTATTCATGTGCAACTAACAGTGGGTAAAACTGCCTTCCAGTTTATAGCCTGCTACAGACCACCCTCCCAAACTCAGGAACCCCACTCGGCCTTTCTGAGAACACTGGAAAATATGAAGGTCTCTCCAAACACCATTATATTGGGTGACTTCAACTACCCAAACATAGACTGGGAGCATTACTCTAGCTCCAACAACCAAGCCCAAAGGTTCCTAGAATTTATAAACTCAAATGCTATGGAACAACTTGTTACCACTCCCACAAGAGGGGAAAACATACTGGACCTGATCATCACCAACATGGGGACTCTATGCTCCAGACCAGAAGTGTATCCCTCACTGGTAAGATCAGACCATAAACTAATCTCACTGGATATTCACATCCCGACCCCACCCCCTGCCCAGAAAACCACAGTGAAAAACTTCTCTAAAGCAAATTTCACACTCCTCAAAACCGAGGTGGAATCCTTTAAAGCCCCCGGGCCTGTGGAAAATGCGGCCCAGACCGCTGAATCCTTTATAAACGCATTCTATGAACACCTTCAGGAATGCATAGATCATGAGATCCCAAATAAAACCAAGACCCAATCCTCCAAAGGCAGACGTTCTGTCTGGTGGACCCCAGCCATAAACAAACTACACAATAGAAGGAGGAAGCTACTAAATGATAGAGCAAAATCCCAAAAAGGGAAGGCATCACTGATCAGTATTAGCAAAAAACTACGGGCACTCATAAAATTGTCTAAGGCCAGCTTCGAGAGAAAAATTGCACAGGACACTAAGGATAATCACAAGGCTTTCTTTAGTTATGTTAGGAACCTGGGTGGGAATTCCCAGATATGCTCAGAATTAGTCCACAATGACAAAAAATACACTGAACCCACAGACATTGCCAACATCCTAGCTGACAGGTTCAGTGCAAACTTCTCCCCCCCCTCCCCAACAAAAGGGCAAATATCTATCCCAGCAGAGTGCTGCCCCCCTGACATCTCAGATGCTCAGGTAAGATCCGCCCTCTCCAAAGCAAAAAACACAGCATCAATGGGACCAGATGGTGTCCCGGGCTGCGTCCTACATGAACTCCAAGAAGAGCTAAACCCAAACATAAAACTACTGTTCAACCTCAGCCTTACTACAGGATATGTGCCCAAAGAGTGGCGTACAGCAACAGTGGTCCCTCTCCATAAAGGTGGTGCCTCCACGGATCCTGGAAACTATCACCCCATAAGCCTGACTAGCTTGGTCTGCAAAGCTATGGAAAGGATCATCATGGACCTCATAAATAAAGATATTGGGGACCTACAGACACTGGATCCTACCCAGTTCGGCTTTGTTAAGGGCAGATCCTGCCTCTTAAACCTGGTTGATTTCTTTGAAACAGTCACCAAGGCCATTGACGAGGGGAAGGTGGTCCACACAGCCTACCTGGACCTCGCGGGCATTATAGATAAGCTCACCAGCTTAAATATAAACCCCTATGTCACTAGATGGATTGCAAACTGGCTCAAGGACAGAACCCACATGGTTAGAATAGCTGGAACCATGTCAGACTCCAAGCCAATTACAAGTGGTGTCCCACAAGGCTCAGTCCTGGGACCTCTCTTGTTCGGTATATATTTCTCGGAGGTACAGGCCAACATGGAAGTTCTCTGGCTGACCGAGTTCGCAGATGACTGCAAACTGGGCGCCATAATCAACTCTCCAGCCGACACAAGCATCCTCCAAAAGGGCCTCATAGAAACAGACAACTGGTGCCAGAGCCATGGCCTCAAGCTAAATGCCAAAAAGTGTATAGTCATCCCCTTTGGTAAAAACAAAGTGCCCACAAATTACCACATAGGTGGTAATCCATTAAGTACAGAAGAAGTAATTAGGGACCTGGGGACCCAAGTTGATAGCAATCTCTCATTTGACAACCACGTGGCCAAAGTGGTTAGAAAAACATTTTATATATCCCACCTAATCATGAAGGGATTCACATATAGATCAGGGGAGGTCATTGTGCCTCTTTACTCATCCCTCATTAGGCCCATAATTGAGTACAATGCCCCTTTTGGGATGTACCTTACCAGACACCTGCAGCAACTGGAAAGACCCCAAAAGTACCTCACCAAGAGGATCAAAGGACTCAAATAGATGCCATATGCTGCCCGGTTAAAGAAACTCCAGCTCTACTCAGTGGCATACCGCCTGTTCAGAGGCGATCTGTGCCTGACATATAAAGCCATGTCCAACCCGGAATTAATGGACATGCTGCACCTCAGAAAATCCAAATCCCATTGAGCTACGCTCGAGACTTGAACCTCAGCACTGAAATAAATAGGACATGCTGGAGGGACAGATTCATAACCCAGAGGCTCCCTTCACTCTGGAATAAAATCCAAGTCCAGGTTAGGCAGAGTCCCTCATTGACTCTCTTCAAGAGGAATCTTGATGAGTGGATGGGAGATCGTAGGTTTACCCCGGGTATCACTTCTGTGTCACTGTTAGACAGAGGCACAGTATACTAACCTCGAAAAAGGGCATAGCAAAATAAATTTAAAATGGGTGGCGAAAGCCAAACACATTCTGGCTAGGCTTATAAATGCCCTAGGGCAGATAGCCTAGTATGAACCTATGAACCTATGAACCTATGAACCTATGAACCAGTATACCACCTTCTAGCAGTAAGCCAATGTATATGTATGGTGGTAATATGTGTCACCATCTGAAAGACTGACATGACATGGCTGTTGTGCTAGATATACAAGCAGTACCCAGGGGAAAGTACCCAAGACATACAGTATACATTGTATCACTGTGAAATGGAGATGCCCTTGGAACTGTACATAGAGGTATGCATCACAGCAACTGGTCCTGTAGTAGGGGATACCAGTGATGTGTGGCCGAACACCTGCAGATCACAAAGGAGGTAGGACTGATGTATTGGGAAACAGCTGGTGTACCTGCACAAGCCAGCATTCCAGGAATGCCTCATGCATATCTGTGTGTCAGATGCAAGTACTGTCCATAACACACATGCACCCAGCTCACGCAAACACCACCCACAGGTACCTCTCTGGTCATATCCCTTCTGTAGGGAATGGGTACAGTACGACCTCTCCTGTACATAGCAATAGTGGAAGAATGCAGCATGCAGTGCAGGTGTCCCATGCATATGTGTCCCTAGCTGTACATGGCACCCTGCCAGCATCCACATCACCTGATCAAGACTGATAGAAGGAACTTGCATGAACACCTATCACACCTACCCTGTCACCCCAGGGGAATATACTGTTTGGTGGTCTGCAACTGTAGGCCTGACAGAATGCAATGGCCTGTCACATGTGGCCTGCAGCAACACCTAATGCCCCACAGGTCTTTGCCAAAGGTCTGTGTCTCACACGTACTGCCAGTACATGTGAAGTCATGGACACCCAAATAACAACATAACACACTCCACATAAGCCATATGCAAGGCCATGTGGACAAACCACAGTAACATGTCCACCATGTCCCACTGCATGAACTGTGGACCAACACTAACACACACCTGTGACAGGGTGATACCCTTAGGGAAAGTATCAGAGAATGTATGCATAATGTCTGGAAGAGGTTAGAATAACAGACGGGGGGGGTGAGTGCATGGGCAGCATGGAATGTGCAGGGTCTGACACCAAGCTGTTTGCTCACACTATTACTGGCTGCAAACACATATATGGGTGGCTACACACCTGTCCGTACACCACAATAGGATTAATACCCTGACCCATGGCCTCTGCATCTGGGAAACCTCTGCAAATCTGTACAGCTGTGAGGCATTGCCACAGCAAGAGAAGCCCAGACTGTCTTGTCAATGGGTGTACAAGTATGGGATCCCCCACCAGCACTCTACCAAGGTGCTGAACTGGATACACATACAGAGCAGCAGGTGTCTGCAGCTCCCCCTCCAAAATGGCATAACTTACCATGAATACGTAGGTGTCTGCCCGCAATACCGGACACAGCTGCAGTCACCCTTGTCCCCCAAGACAGCACTGTGAGCAAGAATGTCCACCAGGCAGTACATGGAGACAGACAACATTACTGTGTATAACAGTACACATGTCTGAATATCTGCTAGCAGCGATACCATGCGGCCTAAGCAGCACAGACACAATCACCTACAGTGCACACTGTCCCCTGCACAGTTTGCCCCCATATTGCCAAATGATTGACGGATACCCAGCAGAAACATTTTGCTACCTGTAGGTGTAGAACACAAAGGTTCTGCACTGGAGTACAACTACCTAGTATTGATCCACACATTCTATGTAGAAGGGCATATTGGGCATGCTCACACACTTAGAGAAATGAAGGCAATGTCTGTCAACAACATACTGAAAGGTCATGCTGGGCATGCTCACACGTAATCAAAAGAAGTCCATGTCTGCAAACAACAGTGGACCAGACATATCTGGCAGTCACATATGTTAGTGCAGACACACCTCAGTATGCACCACCCATGCTTTGCACACACAGTGGATAAGAATACATGCATATATCCAAAGACAATACACTCTAATAAGTCAAATGTACACATACATAGATGTGTGGGAGAGAGTAACTGTGACAAGTAGCCAACCATTATGAGGCTTGTCCCACCTAGCACACAGCTAAATTACTACAACCACATGATACTCAGATGTCATTCACTGTAGACATTAACCACCAGTATCTGTCAGCATTATGGACTATGTGGTGCAAGTGCTAGCTGTGCAACATGACTGTACAAGAAAGTAGTTATCTAGCAGCTGTATACACGTATCTGTAGAATATAACCCTGCATGTGCCCGCATGTGGTGTGTCAACCTCTAGATGAATGGGTTATGCCCCATGCACACACACACACACTGCCCTCCCCATAGCCCTACTATGACAAACCCGCTAAGGTCATCCACTTTGAAATACACCCTTTGGAAAAGTGTAGCCCAGTAATCTCCATAGTGCGTCCCGTAACTGCGTACTGCTGTAGTGTGATAAAGTAGCAAGGCAGGTGTTCTAACCCCAGATGTGGCAAGTGTGTGTGTGTGTGTGTGTGTGTGTGTGTGTGTGTGTGTGTGTGTGTGTGTGTGTGTGTGTGTGTGTGTGTTAGTGTGCGTGTCTGTCTGCGTAGAGAGCAGTGATTGTTATGTTAGCCACACTCCTTACAACTCCCATACTCAACTTTGGCAAGGCTGCTGATGTCACTCACCTAGAAATACACCTTCGGGAAGGTTGTAGCCCAGTAATCACCATAGCATGTTCCATAACTGTGTACTGCTGTAGAGTGATAAAGTAGCTAGGTAGGTGCTCTAACCCCAGACATGGCAACTGTGTGTGTGTGTGTCTGTTCTGTCTGTATAGACAGCAATGCATTTTAGTGTAGCCACATGAATTACAATTCCTATACTCGACTTTGGCAAGCCTGCTGATGTCACCCACCTAGAAATATACCTCTGGGCATTTTAGTGTAGCCACATGAATTACAATTCTTATACTCGACTTTGGCAAGCCTGCTGATGTCACCCACCTAGAAATATACCTCCGGGAAGGTTGTAACCCAGTAATCACCATAGCGCGTCCCATAACTGTGTACTGCTGTAGAGTGATAAAGTAGCTAGGTAGGTGTTCTAACCCCAGATGTGACAAGTGTGTGTGTGTGTGTGTGTGTGTGTGTGTGTGTGCATGTGTGTGTGTAGAAAGCAATGCATTTTAGTGTAGCCACACGAATTACAATTCCTATATTCGACTTTGGCAAGCCGGCTGATGTCACCCACCTAGGAATACACCTATGGGAAGGTAGTAGCCCAGTAATCACCTTAGCGCAAACTGTAACTGTGTACCACTGGAGTGTGATTTAGAACTGTGGCAGGGTTCCATCCCCACCCATGGCAGTTCTGGATGTTTTGTGTGTGTCCATGTCTATATACAGAGCAATGCATTATAGGCTAGTCACACGCAGTACATTTCACATGGCCCACTTTGACAATCCAGCTTATGTCATTCTTTGTGAAATACAGCTTTGGAGAAAGAGTTCCCTAGTAATCCCCATGGTGCGTCCTATAACAGCTCCATACTGTAGTGTGGTATAGACCTCTGTCAGGGGTTCTACACCCACACATGTCGGTCATGGATGTTTTGAGTGTGTCTCACTGTCTGTGTAGGGAGCAATGCATTTTAGGGTAATCACCCGCAGTACATTTCAAATGGCTTATTTTGGCAATCCTGCTGATGTCATTCATTGTGGAATATACCCTTGGGGAAGGAGTACTTCAGTAATGTGTGTGGTGCATACTATAACTGCGTAGTGCTGAGGTGTAATAAACTAATTAGGTAGGGGTTCTACTCCCAGACATGACAGCTGCGCATGTGTGTGTGTGTTCATATCTCATATACTGTGTAGAGGTGATTGTGAGCTTGTGGCTTTTGTGGAGTGGGTTTTGCATAAGTCTTATATGGTGGCCCTACTATATAGCACAATGTCCACTGTACAGGGATAACAGATGTGAAATAGCTGAGAGGCTGGGGTGCAAAGCCATACCCATACATGTGACATCAAGCCAAGGAAATCACATTTAGCAACCACAGTATTACCCAGAGCACACTCTCAACACATGTCTCATACGTACACACAGCATAGGCAACAGCCAATATGTGGGTAGTACACTGCATATTGGCCATTGATAGTAACCATGGAGTGATAGCAGTGGGCAACAGAGGGCATGTCCCCTGTCAATCTGTCCAATATGCACATACATGCTGACAGTGCACCTTCCCCATGTTCCCCAATGGACACCTGCACCACCTGTGGTGCCATCATGTGTCCCACAATGGACATACCATGCCTGACAGCATGCCCTCTATGGACAGTTAACACTGACACCAGGGAATGCTGTCAGCATGCCATCAATGTAGATGCAGGTAAACATGCTGCCCATTACCGGTCCCTACCACAGGGGGCAAGACTGGCACATATGATGGTAATCTGTGTGCACAACATGGGCCAGACACCCCAGGTACAGATCCACATGTCACTGTACATGCAGGTGGGAGGTGTGCACATCTAAGACACCGTCCATGTCATGGGGTAAGGAACACATACATGGCAAGTGAAGCGCAGCACTGGCCACACACAATAGTCACCTGGGTGACTGGATGGGGGATACAATACCCACCTGTGTGGGCAAGAGTGGAAACTACAGCCCTGAGACACAATGCAGACCATTCTCATGTGGCCTGATGCCAAGGTATACCCATTGCCTACCCTTGTATAGTCTGTTGCCACAGTTGACCACCACACACTTGTGCAGACATGCACCCATGCATGTCAGTACTGGCACCCTGTGTGTTTGTGTGTTGTATGATGACAGCCACACTCACTACAACCCTAATGTGCATACAGAAGCATGCTGTCAGATGTCAGACACCACCTCATAACCTTTGCCCATGCCACCTCTGTATGACCCATGTGGTGCATGTGGCACCTGCACAGTGATGTGTTATGGCAATCCCGCTACTGATCTGCATGTCCCTGTGAGAGTGTGGCTGTGTTGACGCTGGCACCTGATCATGCTGTCAGGCACGTGTACATCACCTAGCATATAGCTACCGTATCCCTGTTGCAGATGTCACACACTATCACAGATATGTACTGAGGGCTTCACAACAGGTAACCCAAGTGGCGCATCCAATAACTGCATCGAACTGTGAACGCAGTACATAGTTGTCAGGGGTTTCATACCCTGTGCTGGTAGGTGTGTGACACAAATAAGCTGCAGTTTTACTCCACCACCCCTCCCTGACATGTCTTTGCCTCTGTCTGCCTCTCCCGCTTCCTGTCTGGTGGATGTGGAGACCGACACCAGCTTTGCTTAGGCAGCAGCATGTGTATTTTAAGTGATGCTCATGATCAGCTGATGGCCTCTGCATGAATCACAGCCCTCCCCTGGCTGATTGCATGTGGAACAGCTGTGGTAACAGTCCCATAGCCAATTGCATGGAAACACACTCCAATATAAAGGAACATCATGTTGGTGTTGGCCCTTGTCATTCACTGTGAGCAGGAACTAGATCCGTTGGTTGGCAACCAGCATCTGTGATGGATAGGGGATTTACCTTCCACAACATACACTGTGGAAACAGGGTAACACACAGGAGGAGGATGTGCCTGACCCTCCTACAGACTGTATGTGCTGCTATACTGCATGTGGTGTACTGTTGGTTTAACAGTGTGTGTGTGGATATACCTTTCCTACATGTCTCCATACCTGCCATGTCAGTTCCATGTTATTGTGGAATCCCCATCTGCAGACAGGGCAGTGTCCTGTGCCATTGGTTCCATGTGTTACCTACAGAGCATCTATCTGTGGACTGCAGATGGTAGTGTGAGGATTGCAGTCTGTAGATGGTGAAAGCCATGACAGTTACTAGCATCTTATCCCTCATAGGACATATGCTGCCAGAAACCCTGTTACAACAGTAAATGTATGAGGTTATCACAGCAACATGCCATTAGTGGCCCTGTGTATGTGCTACCAGCCACAACTCTGCCAACCTTTGTACATATGTCGTGCATGACGTGGTGCATATTTGCTGTACACCATAATTAGTCTCATCGTATCTGTAACATGCCAGTGAAATATCAGACCGCCCCACATATTATGTACAGTAGGGGTTATATTTGATGACATAACCTGGACATTCTGTGGATGTTTGTACAGTCCTATGTGTGTGTGGACATCAGTGTTACAGACAGCAGGTAGCAATAACTTCTACAGGAGAACCGGCACACTCAGAACAGCTACATATGTGTAGGAGGTTCAGGAAATACAGACAGAGTGTGAGTAGAGCCGTCTTATGATTTGTATAGTACTGGTGTTACAGGGTGTGTGTGTACATACTACTTTACCTTGGAATGCAGTCTGTCTGCATAGCCCTCAACTGTGGCCCTAACCTCTTGGTGGCCAGAGGTGTGCCTAACATGTGTTATCTGTCCACCCCACAGGTCCTGTGTCAGATAACCCACTGACAGTGTGTGTGTGGAGTGCTATCAGTACACGACCTACATATCAAGCTTTGCACATATGACATGCTGTGTGTGGGGGGGGGTTCCATAGTGGGCTGTGAGTATATCACACTGCCATTGCTGCCATCAGTCCATGTCTGTTGTATCCCCCACACATATGGTGGGGCTGGGGCCATATATGTGTGGGCATTACCTACACAATACGTGCATGCTCTTATGCACTCCAGAGTCCAGTGTATGTAACAGTGGTATATGCGCCTGTATTATTGAGTTTGGGGGGGCACCATAAATATCCTTGGCTGTTAAATATGGGGGGTATCAGGGGTGAGCTGGCATAAGGTATATGGATATAGTGCTGTATACTTCACTATTATGTACATCATGTACCTATTTTCGGTTACTGCAAGCCTACTGCCAACTACCAGATGGACTGTTCTGTTTATCAGTGTGCATGTAATGGTGTCAGTTATGCCTTATAATGTCCCAGTTACAACTCATGTAGTCACATGATGTCCTTACCTCCCACTGCTGTTGTACAGAGTGTAGTAAGCGGCTGCTGAACTATACACCTGCATTACACACTGTTGATTGTTTTGTATCCTGTGGCCCAGTTAGTCCTCACTACTGTACAAATCTAGGGACTTGGCCTGGACAGCAACAGTTGTGAACCTTACCTGACTACTGCATTAGTATAACTGTTTTACAGTTGCATTCCTCTGATTATATGGATTTCACTGTCTGAACAGCTATGTGACATGGCATGTGGAACTGTCATGGTACACAATGAAAGGTATTCCATTTCTGCAAGCCTGTGTGTGGAGTTTTCCCAATGACCTCTCTGTGGGTATATGTTGCAGGCAACAGTCATCATTTGTATGGGTGGCCCATACAGTGTCCGGTTGTTCAGGGGTTAGCTGTAGGTATAGTGGCTGTTCCATATTGTGTGCTCTAACTACATATGTATCCTACTGTAAATATATAAACGTGTGTATGTGCAGTCACATGTATATCCATATATATGTGTATGTATATATATATATATATATATATATATATATATATATATATATATATACACACACATATATATATATATATATATACACACACACACACACACACACGTATATATATATATATATATATATATATATATATATATATATACATATATATATATATATATATATATATATATATATATATATATATATATATATATATATATATATATATATGTATATGTACATATGTATGTATGTATCTGCATATCTGTGTCTGTGCATCTGTATCTTGGGGACTGGGGATGTTATATATATGTATATGTACATATGTATGTATGTATCTGCATATCTGTGTCTGTGCATCTGTATCTTGGGGACTGGGGATGTTGCTGGCTACCACAGTTTACATTACCTATGGGAGGCAGATTGTACTGCATGAGTTGTGAACAATACCAGCCTGACATCATACAGGTGGGATGTTGTACTCTTACCTTCCTGTGCCCATGTCATATCAGGTCCTGGTTACAGGATCTGCAACACTTGGTAGTGTATTGCGGGGTGGATGTGTTTGGCCGTGGGGGGGTGCCTACTTGTACATGACATATAGTGTGTGGGGCCTCTCAACCCCAGTAACGGTGCATGTGGACATATGTGTGTTTGTTAATCTGCCATTGCTCTCTACAGATGTATAGCCATATGTACTGATATAGATATATATATCTGCTGAGATATATGTAACTATGTCCGTATATACCTACATAGCTGTATATCCACATACACATATGTAACGTGCTGTGTATATTTAGTCCTATAGGTGTAGACACTTATACATGTCGATGTAGCCAATATAAAGCAGGTAAGGTGAGTCTGCGAGAGTGATGGACCTTAGGGTTAGGGTTGGGTTAAGGTAAGTAGATAGCTAGTGGTGTATGTATGGTTTAGTGTAGGGTTTTGTGAAGTGCGTGTGTGTGTGTGTGTGTGGATTATTTATTTTGGTGTGCTTGTGTTGTGTGTATGTTTATCGGAACACCAAATTTTTTCCCTGGGAAAAAATTCACTATTCTGACTGTTCGGTTTTCTGGTGCTTCACTCTACTGGGTTCGATATTATAACATTCAAAGTTGTAAGACTTTGATGTTATAATATAGACCCTGGGGAACATAGCAGTCATCACCAGGGTCCCCTCATGTGAGACCCCACCCCCATCGACCATGCATAGGGTCAGTTATTTTGTGGTGTGGGTTCCAGTTGTTATTCCGATCTGGTGCTGCAATTCACATATCTATCCATATATCATAATGTATATCTATATTACTATCTAAATATATGTGGACATATGTATCCACCCACCTACATACCATTGATGTGATATGATGTATGTGTGAGTCAGACATTTATATGTACCTGTGTATCTCTCTACATATACAGATATATGACTGTCCATATGTCCATGCATGAGTGGCTCACAATATTGGCCTGCCCCACATTCGTCTGGCCAATTGATGTGGATGATGCCGGGCATGTGGTCAGTCAGGAATGCTGATACATTACAGTTGCAGACATCATGTTGTTCAGATTATGTGTATTACAACAGATCACTGTTTAACTAGCAATGTTTTACATGTACATGAACAATATTTCACGTGTCCAGATATGTACCCCACTTTTGTCACACTGTGTCCACAATGTTTGCAATAAGAGGTTGAGTGTTGTGCTATTAGTACAATTCCCCTTATGCAGATTGACTGTGCTGCATGATATATCTGGGTATACATGGGATATCTGTATATCTGACATGGTGTAGTGTTAATTCACTATGATTGTGGTATGCAGGGTCCTGGGTTTGGGCCGAGCAGTGGCTGTCAATTATGTTGCAGGGTTAATCAAGGGCGGTGGGATGCAGGGTGATTAAGGCATTTGTAAGCAGTCGTGAGCGTGTTTGTGCGACAGTATGCATCACCAACTGCAGGTAACAGCCAGTTACACCAGGTTAGCCCTGACATTGCTTACTTTGTGTACGCAGTGCTCACCATCACACAAACACAGGCCTCTGGTTACGGGTCTACTTCTAATGACCGAAACGCCGATTCGCCGACAGTGAAATAACCGACGCCAGAAAACCGACAACACACAAACCCGACAACGCGAAACACCGAACACCATAACACCGACACACTACACGTAAACAACACAGTACACTACAACACATATCCACTAGCCCTAACCCAAACCCTAACCCTAAGGTCCGACACTACCGCACTCTCCCTACCTGCACCCTAACCCTAACTCACTTACACACCCAACCCCAAGCTCCGACACTACCGACACTCTCCCTACCTGCACCCTAACCCTAACTCACTTACACACCCCGAACCCCAAGCTCCGACACTACCGCACACTCTCCCACCTGCACCCTAACCCTAACTCACTTACACACCAACCCCAAGCTCCGGCACTACCGCACACTCTCGCTACCTGCAACCTAACCGTAACTCACTTACACACCCCGAACCCCAAACTCCGACACTACCGCACACTCACTAATCACACACCCTAACCCTACATCCCTGAGTATTGCACACTTACCTGTCCGCTCCCTACTCCTAAATCCCTCACTATCGCATACTTACCAGGTCGCGCTTACACATTCCCCTTGTCGGTCTTCCGTCTGTCGGGATTCGAGCGTGTCGGTCAACTGCGTTGTCGGTCGTTTCGTGTCGGTTATTTCACTGTCGGCGAATCGGCGTTTCGGTCATTAGAAGGAGACCCCTGGTTACATATGCCTACAGGTAGTTTGCATCAGATTTACAGAGCCTGAAAATGTAAATACATGTGCTAGTGCTGACATATGCTTAAACAGCTTATTGCTGCATAATCTAAGTACTGCTGTATGCATTATGATACTGACACCTCACATGTGCATTTCCTGCAGTACTCCTGTTTATATATATATGTTATTCCGTGGGTTATGCAATATACATATTACCCATAACGTGGTTTGCCATGGGAAATGGTATGTCCCAGTACCTTCCCTGTGTCCCCCCCTCCTTTCTTGCTGACATCCACGGGCCGGTCCCATTAGAACAGGTTCATCCAACCACGGCACGCCTCGGTCCATAATGCTGTACCCATCATTCCCCCCCTTCCCCCTCCACATCAGTCATCCTTCCTACAGGTTCCAGCCTAATCTAACCACACCACTACACATTGCCCACTCTCCACTTCTTGGGACCCTTCGCATATGTTGTCTCAACCCATGGATCTTCAGGCTTCCCACACATGTAGTCCACATACATACGTCACCGTCTGTGCTTACTTTTTAGGCATGGTATGTTACCCCGAGGACTCTTTTCGGCAGACGTTTGTGGTTGTCCAGCCAGGGAGAGATGTGCGTTTGTTTAAGAGTAGACTTAGCAGGGAGACACTGTGTCTCCCACTAGGTAGTATCCTGCCAGTAGTATGGGAGCCAGTGCTGTGCTACTCTTAGCAGTGGGTATTATTAGATTTGCATGATAATTGCCTTTTGGCATTGATTTCCCCCTCACCATTTGTTATATATGTGTCATGTATCCTCGATACATGTACGGACACTGTCTGGGGTCCTGGGAACTTCTACACTTTGCAAACTCCACGTAATTGTAGAACCAAATACCAACCAAAGTAATTGGTATTAACTTCTACACTTTATTACATTAACACCTCACATCTGGACTTACTGCTGTACTCCATTTCACATATGTATGTTCTGTAGTCAGTTATGGCACATATGACTGCATACAGATGCCTTTCACAGGTTCAGTTTGGTTATACTATGGTGAGGACATGTTTACTACTACCCCATTCTTCTCTACCTCTGTCATGGCTTGGTGGATAGCTACTGGGACTATGGTGTATGGGGTCCTGTGTTCGTGACCTGCATGGCTGTTTATTTTGTTGCCAGGCTGACAAAGGCCCATTGGATGCAGAGTGATTAAGGCACTTTAAAGCAGTTGTACGGCCATACACCCGCTTACTAGTGTGCACATATGCCTACTATGGCATATTTGTGCTTACACCTGCTTACTAGTGCCTTATTCCGTCTGACACAGATACATCACATGTGCATTTTTACGGTACTCCAGTTCATATATATCAGCTATTTAGTGGGCTTTGCAACAAAAATATTGGTGATAACATGCTTTGCCATGTAAAATAGACTGTGCTACAGTGGGATCCGAACCGGGAACACCTGCTCATTGGTCGGGTGCTCTACCCACTACACTATTGCTGTTCTGCTTCATTTTCATATTTCTAACATATTGTACTACCCATGTTTCCTTCCCCCGGCCCCCGAGCTCACCATACACAGCATCCATCCATTCTCCAGTTGCTAGCCGAGCCATACCACACCTCTACACATTTCCATCCCTGCACGTGTCGGTACTCCTCTATTATACTGTCTTGACCCAACCATCTGCAGGCGCTTCATCCATTTAGTCCATGTACATTTGGGCCTTCTCTTGATCCTCCTCCGATACTGGTTGGAACATCTATGTGGCCCACAAGGTTTGGTTCGTCCTGCCAGGGAAGGACCTGTTGTTGTCTCATGAGTAGACTTTGCTGGTCTACACTGTTACTCCCACTGGTAGCATCCTACCAAGGGTTTAAAAAGCAACACTTTTCTCACACATCGGGCCTGCCTCATCTCCTGGTTTTGATGATCCAACTTCTCAGGTGTGACATTCTGTGCATGAAGCATGCCCACACACCCCCACGGCGTGCACCGTTTTTAATTCCTCTCTTCAGTATTGTGCAAGACTACTGTTCTCACAGTATGTGTGGAGAGGCACTGTTCATTGATACACACAGACTGCTCGGACTACTGTTAATGAGTGATCTGCACATGTTTGCTGGAATTGATCTACATACTTACATACATTTCCTGCTGGTATTGATCTACATACTTACATACATTTCCTGATGGTATTGATCTACATACTTACATACATTTCCTGTACTGTTGAATGACTGTGCTGGATGATATGTTTGTGATAACAGCAGCTGAATGTGTATCTGCCATGCCTTTGTGGTAACTCACTTAGACTGTAGTGTGCAGGGTCAGGGGGTTGCAACCTGGGAGTGCTGATTATTTTCTTGATTGGCACGATGAGAGCTGCTGGTTACAGAGTGCCTAAGGCACTGTGGAGGAAGTGTAGGCGGGTGTGCACTAGTGTGGGCAAGGCTCAGCCTTGCTGACCTCCGGTTATGGTGTCTTACACTGAGTTGGCCTCCACATTGCTTAACCGGTGTGGGTATTGCTTACCACCACCAAAACAGCCATAACCCCGCTTGCTGCTGCATACCCCCACGTTACTTCATGTATTTCATTCACATTTCTTGTCCGGGACAAAATGGCTGGATGCTTCCCCATTGTCAGTGGTGGCCCGGGGAGTGGAGCTCCACAGTAAACCCCCTCCTACACATTACACGTACTACTGAGGTGTACACATTCATAGAGAGTAACAGGCTTACCATAGCTATGTACCACATTCTTCATGCATAGTTCACATTAACATGTTGGTATTATACATGCTTAGGTTGGGCTTACATGTAGGGTATGACTGTTGACAAAGGTCAGTTTAAGGTGAGGTGATATTCCAGTTTAACAGTTCTGGATAGGTTACACTCAGGTATTCAGGTTAGGTTTGGTTATGCCATACCTGTGTGGTAGAGAAGAAGAGAATAGTGAAGGGGTAGGTAGGTGCAGGGGGGGACATTGTAACTGTATAGCAGGCCGTTGGAATGATTGATGGGGGAGAAATAGGGAAGGTTTGCAGTATGTTGGGATTTGTATGTGAGGCAAGACAGGAGGTGTCATTTTCACTAGTTGGTGCAGGGGTATAGAGTGCTAGTTGGGGGGGGGGGGTACTTCACCAGGTGGTGAGCATGTGCTGATCCAAGTGTGCTTGAGGTGTTCCCTCATGTGTTATTTACATGTGTCGTGTGGGACAGCTGAGGTAATACACGTGGGTAAGGGGTTCCAGATTCTGCCAATATAGTTGGGTAAGAGGGTGTCACCTACTTGTGACTGTGAACATTAATATTAATGAAACACAGGGTCGATAGGTAAGTGGTGTTAATGGGGAACACAGAGAGGCAGATAGTAGGGGAAATGTCCAGGGATGTGCACGTAGGCTGACAGGAAGGTCCACAGCTGGCCATTTCTTCTACAGCAACAGCTGTGTATATACACTGCATTTCAGGGTAGGTCCAGACACTCACTCCCCTGGGTAGGGGGTGTTGACAACAATAATACTTTGTGATGCCAAGTAGTTCGGCTTACATGCCTACAGTGGGGTGTCGTGACCATGTGTTCTTTGGTGTTATTTAGTGGGATTTGCAACAACACATCTGGTTATACCATACTTTGCCATGTAAAATACACTGTGCTGCAGTGGGACTCATACCGGGCATGGCTGCTTGTTAGGTGGTGTCTCTGCCCAATGCACACTATTGCTTACATCCCTGGGGTGGTCCAAATAGAACCGCTCCAGCCAACACCTGCACTCCTAGGTCCATAATTGCATACCCATAGTTCCTGCCCTGCACCTCCTCTACACCACTCATCCATACTCTGGGTGCAGATCGGGTCTAAACACACCACTACACACTGCCCACTCTCCACTTCATGGGGCCCATCTCATATGTTGTCTCGACCCATGGGTCATCAGGCTTTCCCACCATTGTATTCCGGGTACATACATGCCCCGCCTTGATAAGTCATTGCATGGGCTGCCACCTATTACAAGACAATATTTGGGGTGTCCCGCAAGGGATGCTCCCGCCTCTGTTCCAAGATTAGATTTAGTGGGTCCACTGTGTCACCCACGGTTGTATCCTGCCTGTGGTTTGGGGAGCAGTGGATTGTTTACATTGCTTGTGTATTTGTTTATATCTTTCCCTGTCTGGCTGGGGGTGGGGTTGATGCTACATGTTACACGTTTGTTGATTGGGCCCTTCACCCCAACTGGCACGGCCTGAGAACATATGTAATTCTTAAGTGCTGTATCATATCATAGCTATATATATCTATATATCTATGTATATATACATATACACACACACACACACACACACACACACATATATATATATATATATATATATATATATATATATATATATAGATATCTACATATATATATATATATATATATATATATATATATATATATATATATATATATATATATTGCTGTATTTATAGCTAAGAACATGTGGATGTATGGGTGTCTGCATATGTACATATCTATATGTGGGTATTTATATATATGTCTGTCTATGTATGTATACATTTGTACTACAGAGAGGGAGAGGTATATATGTATTTAGTTATGGGGATATATATATATATATATATATATATATATATATGTATATACACACACACACACACACACACACACACACACACACACACACACACACACACACACACACACACACACACAAACACACACATACCTCTACATATTTAGCTACATATCCTGTAATGTTGACTGGTATTGCTGGATACTGTGTTTTGTGTGCATACCGGCCAACCTTGTATGCCATGTATGCTTTGCGATACCAACAACTAAATCCGTTAGTGTACATGGAGTCACACGTGTAATCTGTTGTTAGTACCAGGAATGCATTCGTCCTATGTGGGACAACCCAAACATTGGGTATTCAACTTTCGTCTACACCCAGAGTTACATAGGTACCCATAGCTATGTGCATGGACTATGGCGTGTGCCAGACCTAGGATACTTGGGTTGGGACAACATACGGGATGGGTCCTGAGGGGGGGGGGGTGGACAGAGGGTAATGTGTGGTGGTGTGGTAGCTATTGGCCAATAACCAGGGTAGGTATGGTGGCTGCATGTGTGCAACGGGTGAAGTGAAGTGGAACTGTGGGTAATGAATGTATGGGTTGGGGATGGCCTTGGTTGGATGGGCCTGTAATGCTTGGCCCACCTAGTGGGTGGGGGGAGAGGGGTATGTGATGTCAACATGTGACACATAACAGAGGTCTAATTTAAATCCCTATTTCAAGGACACATACGATACAATGATCTTGGTAGTGTATTGCAGGGTGGACATGTTTGCCTGGGTGGGGGGAATGCCAATTCGTACATGACATATATTGTTTGGGGCCTCTCAAGCCATTAACGATGCATGTGGACATATATGTTTCTGTTCATCTACCATTGCTATCTACAGATGTCTGGCCATATATACCTCTGTGGGTTATATATATTTGCTTACATATTTCTAACTATGTCCGTATATACCTACAGAGACATATATCTGTGTACATATATGTAACTTGCTGTGTATATGTGGACATATAGATGTTGACATATATATATGTGTAGTTGTCAGCATTTGCATGTACATCTGTTCATATATTTAGTGTATATATATATATATATATATATATATATATATATATATATTTATATATGTATATATCTGGATATTTATATACATATATATATATGTATATATATATATATATATATATATATATATATATATATATATATATATATATGTGTGTATATATATATATATATATATATATATATATATATATATATATATATATATATACATCTATAGATATGTTGTATACATTTAGATAGTAATATATTTGCACACACATGTCCATCTAGCTGGAGGTATACATTCTCTGTACTGTTGCATGACTGGGGGGTTATGTTTCTGACAACATACGATTTATGCATATCTGGCATGGCTTAGTTTTGTGTATGGCATTCATGGCCCTGGGTTCCGGCCTTGCAAAAGCTGTTTGTTTTGTTGCTGGGCAGAACACTGGCCATTGGATATAGTGTGCTTAAGGCACTTTAAAGTGGTTGTAAGCGGGTTTGTGAGGAGGTAAGCACTGCTAACCTTTGGTCACAGTGTCTTACACCCAGTTAGCTTCTCCTTTGCTTAATCTGTGTCAGCAGTGCTTAACACCGCACAAATGAACTTGCACACCTTACTGGTGCTTACATATGCTTACTGCTGCTTATCTGTACTTACGCCTGCTTACTGCTGCGTTATTCATTATAATACTGACTCTTCACAGGTACATTTCCTGCAATACTTGTGTTCATAAAAATGTGTGTTATTTTGTGGGTTTTGCATTACAAATATTGCACCATGCTTTGTCATGGAAAATAGACTGTGCTGCACTGGGGCTTGAACTGGGAATGCCTGCTCATCAGGCGGATGCTCTGCCCACTACACTGTTGCTCATCCTTGTTATCCTCTTCAGCCTTTTAGGCTGCTTTCACCATGGCTAAGCAATGGGCACACTCACACACCTACGGTTAGCTGTGCTCAGAGCTTTAGACACCAATATGGGGGTTTCGTCTTTTGATTTTTATTTCCTGCTGCTGTTGTCCACATGGGGGACTGTTGGTGGGGATATGTGGACACCATACCTCTCAACCTAGAAACATCACAAATCTGGACACGGCCCATGAAAAATAGGTACAAATCTGTACACTAATTAACATCTAATTTGCATACATAATTATGTAACCCTACTCCAATGGAATTGTGGGATAGCTACTTTCAAACACAAACTGAAGACAGACAACCAAAATATGGCACCAGAGTCCCCCTGCAATCATACCAATGTCCCATTGCCAAGTTATTTTGGCCGATTTACCATAAACACTAATGTGTGCATACTGCTTTTCTTCTACAATGATTATTTGGATTTTATTTTTACATTTTACAGCACAGCAATGCAGACACACTAAGACATCTGCTAAACAAAGCAATACTGTCTCACAATGAAAATAGACTTGGCACTAAAACTTCTCTGCCCTTGAAACTCACATTCATTGAAACAGCATTGAAACCCACACCACCTCCAAAGAAAATGCATCTGGCCAGTGTTGGATAAAGATTACCTTTGGGCTGTTTTCAAATCAGTGGCCCCTTGCACACAAAACAAGAAACATGCATGTGTTTTTTTTCTTTGATACACCTCCTGACTTTATTAAATTATATTCCTTGTATAATACAACACACTTTTTAGACAGAGCGCATTTTAAATTTATTGTTTGAATATTTTTCCAGTAGGCTGTACTATAGGCAGTGAAACAAAATGCATGAACCAATAATGACAAAACTGCCCAATTCAGAACATTTTCATCATAAAAGTTTACTTTCACACCCACAATATAAATAGAATGACAGTATAGGCATCTTGCACAGTGTCTCGCATTTATTTTCAATTTCATTTTTTGGGGTGGGGGGACAAAAGGTCAAAAACCAGGGACACATTTTAAACATTGCTTGTATAATTTTGTAAAGTTGCTAAAATAAAATGCTGAGTTATCACCCTACATTTCACTGGCAAATTTTGAATCCAGGACCCTACGCACTACAGTCAGAACAACATACCACTATACCAAATCAGCAGCTTCCTGAAAAATAGGAAGACTGAAACTTAATGGCTATCATTTAGTGAATTCATTTCTCACTTCTCACCACAGCTCTCAACTTTTAGCACAAAAAACTTGGACAAACAAAGCCAGTAATGGAATACAAATTCAGTTCTCACTTCTCACCACAGCTCTCAACTCTTAGCACAAAAAACCTGGACAAAGCTCACAAGTAGTGGTGGCTAGGGACTTACCAAGGACACATTTTAAACATTGATTGTATAATTTTGTTAAGTTGCTAGAATAAATGGTACCACCATGCATTTCACTGGCACGTTTTGAACCCAGGACCCTATGCACTGCAGTCAAAGCAACATACCACCATGCTAAATCAGTAGCTTCCTTTAGTGAATTCATTTCTCACTTCTCACCACAGCTCTCAACCTCTTAGCACAAAAAACCTGGAGAAACAAAGCCAATAATGGGGGAATACAAATTTAGTTCTCACTATAGCTCTCAACTGTTAGCACAAAAAACCTGGGGAATAGAAATTCAGTTGTCACTATAGCTGTCAACTCGTAACACAAACAATCTTCAACTCTTAACACAAAAAACCTGGACAAAGCTGAGAAGTGGTGGTATCAAGGGACTTTAGGTTCTTTTTACCCTGTACTGAAGGTACAGGGTTTGAGCCTGAGTCCCTCCAGCCACCAGGTATATTGAATGGAGGCATGTACACACACACACACACACACACACACACACACACACACACACATACACTCCATTCTCAAAAGAATCAAAAATGTTCACTCCTGTTAAGAGTAATCAATAACCATTTTTTGGAACTGTTAACTTTTCCTTCTGTCATCTTTGAATTGCTCATTGTGATAATATTTTCCTATTTATACATATCAGTAGCAACCAGCAAACTAGTATTTTGAATTGACTGGTGTTGCCTGTAACCTAAGATGTTACATTCAGCCACCAAAACCTAAAATTGATGACAGTCATACAAAAACTGTTGAATTTAGCCTTGACTAAAGATATTCCTAAGACAGTAGTTCACTGATCACAGTCTCATGAAATGTTTGAATTTTGCTTCCTGTTTCTTTTTCTTTTCCTACAAAATACTTATCAAGCTTTATCTGTGTAGGACTTTAACAAGCTAACCAGTTTTCGACAGTCTTCTCTAGTTAAAGGAGAGGCCTTTCTCAACAAGATCAGTGCTACACAGACTAGGATTACATGATACTGCAGTCAGTAGAATTCAAGTAAGGAGCCTGGGTGTGCGCACACACACACACACACACACACACACACACACACACACACACACACACACACACACACACACCTCTGCAGTTACCTTAAAGAAGTTCCCAAACGGCAGTTTCAACATTCCCATTAAAGCTCTCTGCAGTTTCCTTAAAGAAGTTCCCAAACGGCAAATATCAGAACATTCTCAAAGCATTACAAAACACATGCAAAACCTTATGACAGAGTAAGATTTATTTCAGCAGTCCTGCAAATAATGCAATAAAACAACAGTAGTTAGCATATAAGATTAAGTATCTGATATGTTAACAAGCTGCTTCCTATATCTAAGGTACAGGGTTTGATTCCTTTCCCCTTCATTTGTCTGCTGTGTGACTCTCAGTGAGTCACTTAACCAGACAATACTCTTGGGTAATCTGTAAAGCGGGGCACTTGTATACAGTGGGCTAAGCAGGTTAACAAAGGTATAAAATAATTTAAAATAAATGCCATATTAGTTCTCTAAGCTGCAATAACCCACACTCCTCCAGCAGATACACCAAGATAATGTAGCAGTAATGCTTATGATGCACACCTTGTAGGCGCATCACAAAATATTATAACGGTACATGAAGGAGTAATAGGAACTGCCTGAAGCATGGGATGTGTCCATCCTGCTTTGTGGTACCAGGTCCAAACTGGTTCTCTTGGCAACTATACGACATATGTTTTTGCTACTTTTTTGTTGGTTTCTTTGTTTTTCTTCTAGCTAACATATATCTTATCTATATGGCTGTTTATTATTTTTGGTAGTGCAGATATTTACAGTAAGTTAATTGTTGCATGATTTGTACGTTTATTTCATGCTATAAAATATACCTGAATATATTTTTCTACATTTATTTTATCCTATCAGTAGAGAATTCATTCATACAGTCTTTATGTCTGCTTTTTTAAGTAACAAAGTGATCAGAATAAAGCATGCAGATGTTATCTTTAATAGCAAGTTGGAGTCAAATGGTCACAGATTATGGCTGTAACAGTCTGCCCTATGGTATGCCCCATCATTAAATAATGTGGGCAGAAACTAATATCTGTCTTCATCAGATATTCTAAAAATTGTATATGAACTATGCAGCAATAATCTGGTTATTCATGCATCTACATTTTATTAAATTATTACCACCTGTACTTTCTTGTATTAAGCAGGGTATACATGTTTCATTGCTTGTAATTGTCTCCCAATACACCAATATATTCACAGGTAGTTGCATTATATTTAGCACAATCTGTACTCCAAATAGGACTTTTGTAACTGCTTACTTATTACATTATGTGTATCTTTTGCAGTTTTCCATAAATTGTATATTTCAATAAGTTACAACTAGACTGAGTATAAGATACAGATCATGATACTGACACTGGTATTCAAGTCAATGAAGAAACTTTAAAGAAAAAAAATATCACACACCGAGTAGATCATGTGACAGCTGCATGAATTATCTTCTAACCACTCATGAATGGGACTGCAGAATATTTTTAAATCTTGTATAGTAAGATTACATTCACAGGTTACATGCTTATCAGGGCATTTTCTATAAATTTATTCTGCCCCTCTCCATCCATGATTCCTCTTCAGTTTCTGATCTTTATCTACTGAATAACTTTAACAAAATACAATTAATAAATGTTGCCATAATGTAGTCTCTGAATGTCCTCATTAGCCAGTTCGTGAGAGATATTCTAATATACACAATGTGCTTCATTGAGTTAAACTAGACAATGAACTTGAACCTGCAACTGGAGAAATGCAAGTTTAGGATGTAACGTTGTAGAGTCACAAAAAAGTGCTCCAAAAACTACAACCTGAGTTACTTATGGACCATTGTGTACTACTTCTGTCCATATCTCTCAATTGTTCAGATTTTTGCAGAATATCCAGATTTTTTACTTATATTTTTGGTCTCTTCCTCATACAATTTATGGGTTTCTGACAAACATCACTGAGGACTGAAGTCACTAACAATTACGTACATTTGAGTTTTATACTTCATATCCTTGAAAAGTGCCTGCTAGCACAAAAAACTTTTATACTAGCAACTTTCTAAGTTTATAATATTTAAAACCCATCTCTGAATCTGAGCCATTATTTTGACTTTGCCCTGATTTCTTGCACTTAGAGGTTAAGAGGGTTGCTTCTGCCTACGATAAATAAGTAATTGATTAAAAGTACAAGGAAGTGCAGTGTTCTTTCTCAAATCCTTTTCTTAGCCAGTGCCTTTGGATTTAGGGAATACCTTAGAACAGTTTTGGGAGCTTAGATAATGCAATATATTGCCGTTTCTGTTAATTACTTATTCTGCCATCTGTTGTCTTGCAGATGATCTTACAGAGATGTATTATTCACTATTACAGGAATACTTCATGGATTTCTTTTGAAAGAGAAACATATAGCTTGGTTTCACAAAGCTTTATATGACAGGTTCCTCAAAACACAAATATGAACTGTTGCTGTATGAAAAATGCACACCAAATGAATATAAAGTAATATGGCTAACAAAGAGATTGGTTATATTTTGAATAGCTCTACAATTTTGAACCTATAGTTCTATCATCAACAAATATAGTTAGGTGTAATTAAATTCCCAATTATGCTTCTAGCTTTCTTTTCAAATATCAGATTCTACTGTTCTACATTTTTTTTTAGAAAATATGATGTTAACTGTAAGTGAATAACAAAATCCTATTCGAATAATAACTGCTGCATCTTTGCTGCTCACATATATTATAACCTCATAATCTTCAAGTAAAGCCAAAGCAAAACAAGAAAAAATATTCCTTGTTGTTTTATTCCATGTTCATCAGTTATAAGGCACATCCTCTGATGACCTTTATTAAATTCATGGCCAGTAGTCATTATTTATTAGGCAAGTGCATTTAGGCTTTGGAGGTGTGTTTGAATGAGTGCAGCCGGGTGCAATGACCTTGAATGTGCTTATGAAAATGTACAAATAATTACATGGAAATGAGGAGTGATGTAAATCTTTGTATGCTAACAAAGTATGTTTTACACGATTTGTGATTCTTACTCAGTTTTCCTGCTTTTCTGTGTTGACTACAGATTGCGCTTTATAAAGTGCTATATAAGAGAAGCTTTGCCAAATCTATTAGAGTTGCATTCATCAAAAATGCAGTCACTTGCAGCAAGCTCTGCTATTTCTAGGACTGAGGTGCTTGTCTTGGCCAGGCCAAAACCACTTCTGGCCAGAGGCACTTTCCCACCAAGAAGGTGAAAATATAACCAAAGGATTACTCAGTGTAACTTTGATAGTCAGGAAATCCTTGATAAGTTCAGAGTGAGCAGGGACATTACACGAGTCTTAGTGGGCATGTTTCACCGCCATTGGGGCACTGGAGGAATGTGTGGACTCCCTATTCTTGTGGACATCATAGTATGTGTAGCCCTTACTATACTTGATATGGTAACCTAGGGAGTACAAAAGTATGGACATAGTACACCTGCTCACAATAAAATGGTTGATTTAACTTTGAAATGCAGATAAAAGCAAGTAAAAGGTAAGGACCTTCATCTGCTTAATGAAAACTTCTTCAGAACAGATTCCAGAGACAGACTGGGAACACACTGGGGATCTCAACGTCTTCTGCCTTGGTGACACTGCAGCAGTTCCGGAATGTTCTCTTGACACATGTTGATCACTATATCTGTTTCCTGGTATCATCTCATGACCAAGCTGGGTCTATGTATGCCTTTTATGTGGTGGCACATTTCTCTGAGGTACTCAGTGTGATAGAGTGCACCCATGTTGCAATTAAGACCCCTTCTGGTCCATAAGGGGGAGCAGTATTGCAATAGGAAGGGTTACCATTCCATCAACTGCCAGTTAGTGTGTGAAGCATGAGGGTGCATCACCAACAACTCTGCCCAGCATCCTGGCAGTGCACATGATTCCCATATCTGGCACACTAGCTCATTCTACTGTATCTTCCTACATGGTAGGATGCTCAATGGTCATCTTGCTGGCAAGTAGAAAAATACATTTTTTAATAAACTATTTAAGTAGTTATTCATTTTAAACTGTATTGCTATATATCTCTCTATCAGTCTTCTCTCTCTCTCTCTCTTTTTTTTTTTTTTTTTTAGGTGATGCAGGATTTCCACTGGAGGCAAGTGGATAGCCAGCATCACCATTTCTAGCTGACTCTCTGTGGCAGTGCTCTAAGCCCTAATAATGTCAAAGCACATTTCTTGTTGTGTAGACAATACTTTACATGTTTTCCTGTGTCATTCATAAGTAATTCCTGTCTCTATCCTTTGTAAAGATGTCACTGTGGACACTGTGGCCTCTGAATGTCTGCCATCATTCTCAAAATATTCTTCTGGATATGGAGATATTGTTGTACATATGCAAGGGTGTTCCTCTGGTTCAGCTGTGTATGCTATGTCAAGCTGAGCTTGACTTTGACTTGCACTGCCACTTCCTGTTGAGTTACTAACATGCTGTGAGGTGAGAGAAGCTGCATTAAACGTGGGGACTGCCTGACACTTCACTCTGGCTACTTCATAAATATTACTATTTTATCATTATCAGCAGCAACATTGATTCTGCTACTGACATAATCCAAATTGAATGGCAGAGTTGAACTCTTTATTTATTGATGTTGACTCTGTAAAAAGATATTATTGCAAAACATTAATAATAATAATAATGCAACAGCATACAGCACAGCACGCTTACAAGGGGGTGAGTGAGACACGCACCATGCACACTGCTTTCATTTTAATTATTTGTTTATTTTTATTAAATATACCTTAATTACAACTCAATGCAAAATCACTGCAAACGTTGTAGCCTGGGTTCCAAGGAAGATAACTTGGGCAATCTGTAAAAGAACTGAATTTATTTTTATAAACTCTTAAAACATACAAAAATAAAATTTAAGTAAAATCATTTGATATATAGTACTGCAGGTTAAGCGCTTTCATCCACTTAAACTGTGAACTTCATCAGAACATGCAGCACTGAACCTTAATTGATTAAATACCACTTTTTTGGCGCCAGTGAGCTAAATCAAAGATTTCATATATTTAAAGCTGTATATTTATATGTATATGAAAGTGCTTAACCTGCAGTACTATATATCATAAATGATTTTACTTAAATTTTATTTTTGTATGTTTTAAGAGTGTATAAAAATAAATTCTGTTCTTTTACGGATTGCCCGAGTTATCTTCCTTGGAACCCAGGCGACAATGTTTGCCAGTGATTTTTGTATTCCAGGTTGCAGTTGGGGAAACGTTACTTTTTGATTTTTACAGCTCAATACAGTTACATTCAGCAGACTGGTTGAAAAAGAACAACTTTGCTTTCTAAGACATTATTCTTAGAGAAATACACACAATTTATAATTCTCAACTAACACATTTATATTTGGCAAGATAGACTGACCACTTGGCCTTTGCTTTCTCCAACAAATGTTTATCCTTTGTTGAGAGCTCCAGGTTTGCTTACTTAGACATTTCTGTAACAATGTCATGTTTAAATGGTGCGTTTCTACTCTTCCACCCCTTATCAATACATTTTTAGCCACTATCATCATTAAGTCTAACAATGTAGAGTTGAGGGAGCCAAATTTGAAGATATCATTGTTTCCTATGAAGTATAAACTTTTTGTTAACTTTGTACAGAATGGCAAAAGTTCATTTAATAGTCCCTGCAAAGTATTTTTAACGCTAGTTAATTGAGAGCATTTCCAGAAAATATGCATCTATTCCCCCAGCAGCACTGGGAGACATTTGGGAATATCTTACTTAGTCTGCTGGGGGTATAAAAGTATTTGAATTAACACCTCCAACCAAAAAGTCTATACCATCTAGACCTAGAAGCATACCTGGGTATCTGCTTCATTTTTCACCATTTTTGGGGATCTATTTCCATAGTCGGCCACCTCTCCCATTGAAGTCTATACCTATTTGCAAGGTTACTTCTCAGCATTATCATAATACTGTAATGTCCGCCTGTCATTTCTCGGATGACTTTCTTCCCCGTCTCTCTGATAATAGCCACTTTACTCACTTTGGTTTGTCCAGGGTAGAAACCTTCATTATCTTGATTTAATGCATCCTGCAGACTAGCCTTTCATACTCTTCTGTACTGCCTTGTGGAGGTGAGACCACTCCTCTAAAGGTTTCATGTGTTATGACTTTCTCATTCTCGAGCAACTGATCTCAGTATTGCAGATTGTTGCATTTTCTTAGGAAACTGGAGATTGATGTTGCCCAGGGACTCCAATTTCATCTGTCTTTAATGGGTAGAATTTCCTTCATCCAGTTTACCATTTTAGTTCTCTTAAAGCCTTTCATGACATCTTTAATTAGACAGTTAAACATATGGAGGCAATTTCATCCATGGGTTCCACCCTTGATACAATTTTATCGCATACTGGTAATGGGGTAGATACATGGGAATACATCATATCTTGCCATTGTGCCTGCTTCTGTGGATTCATCAGTTCTCAAAACATTTTTACTCAAGCTACATATGGGTATGTCTGTAATTTGGGTAAGCCCAGTCCCCCCACCCTGATGGTATAGTAAGATGATCCATCTTACCCTGGGCTGTTCACCTGCCCAAACAAAGTTAGTCAAAAACACCTTAAGCAATTTCCGATAGGTCTGTGGTGGGAAATAGTGATGTTGGGTAATGCATATAGAATCTGCAGCAAAATATGCCATGTTATCACTATAATTCTCTTTGGCATATAAATAGAGAGGTGTTTCCAAGTAGTGACATATTTTTTTTATTTTATCATATGTCTTATTATATGTGGTTGTCGCACACTCTTGTACTGTGGCCCCCAGCTGAACTCACAAGTAATATACTGTTCCCTGCTTAGCAAGACAGGTGAAATGTTTGACTAGTTCTATCAAAGGGGAATAGTGATTTTTTACTGGTTTTATTTTCTCAGTATTAATTTTGCACCCTGAGATAGTTCTTGAATCAGTAGCTCAAACTGATTATCAGGATCAGTCAAATACTCTAGCAAGTCATCTGCAGATAAGGCTAACTTATGCTCTGTGCCATTAATTGTGATGCCTCTTATACAGGACTGTCACAGCCTGTGTGCTAGGGGTTCCAAATACATGACAAATAGCAGTGGGGACAGAGGGCACTGCTGTCTTGTCCCTCATTTAATTTCAAAAGGTGCCAACAGCGATTTATTAAGAAAAAGGCAAGCTGTGGCTCCAATATATAGTTATCTGTGTTTATCTATAAACTCCATGGGGAAGCCCGCCATGCCCAATAATTTCCACACAGATTTCCAATTAACTCTATCAAAGGCTTTTTCTGAATCAAAGCTCACTACCAATTCCAGCTATGGTAAAGGTTAACTTGGTTCACAATCAACAGAGTTTTAATAATATTATCATATGTGCTTCTTCCATGCACAAACCAGTCTGTTCTAAATGTATCAATTTGGGTAATATAGCAGTTGGCTAAGACTGATGCAAATAATTTGCAATCATAGTGCAATATTGATACAAGACTTTATGAACTGAGGAGAGATGGGTCTTTGCCTGGCTTCAAAATGAGAGTAGCCAATGCTGATTTCCTGTCTGTGGGTAATGGTTCACCTCTCAAAATAGCATTACTGAGAGACTGGAATAGGTATTTAAACTTCCTGCCAGCCCACCTGTAATGTTCTATAGGAATTCCATGTTTACCTGGGGATTTCCCTGCTAACATATTTCCTAGGGCCTCTGTAATTTCCTCAATAGTAATAGAAGTTATCAAGGGAGCCTCCTCCTCCTCAGATATTTGCCGCATATTTAATTTCAGAGCTATTCCTCTATAGTTTTCATAGGTTAGTACTAGGCTAACTGCCCTGGTGAGCCATTTTAAGCCTAGCCAATTATCCTCGGTGAGATTCAAACCCTGTACCTTGTGTTTGCAAGTCAAACACCTTAACCATTAGGCCACCCTCCCAACCTACCCCTGCCCTATTTCAGTCCTGTTAGAGTATAAATCACTATAATATTCTTTAAATGTATCTAATCTGCCCTCCAGAGATTCCATGAGATTACCTGTGAGAGGATGCCTAATTTTTCGAATATAGCTCTCAACCTCTTGATGCCTCAGGCTTAAAGCTAAGTATTTAGCTGCCTGCGAGGTAATTTCATTGATTTTAAGATTCAATACTTTTATTACTTGGTCTGAGTAATATGAACAAGCTGTTCAACTCCCGTCTTTTAATCTGAAAGTCGTGTATTGCCTCATCACTCTCCTGCACCATTACTTCCTGTATTTGCAATAACTCAAGTCTACAGTTTTTGTATTTTGGAATTGTATTGTAATTTATTGGATTACAGAAAACAATAGTTTTGAAGTTTTGCCATAGCTGGACCCAATCTTGCCCAAACATTGACCGATTGATTGCAGCAGCTTTACTTAGTAACATAAGCTTCTCCCCTATTACTTCCTGATTACAGAACATTGCTTTCAATCTCTGTCTACTAGGGCTCCAGTGCGTGAAGAGTATCAACTCCAGGTGCACTAAAGCGTGATTTGGAAAGTTGTATGGAGGACGTTTTCATGTTTCTAAGGTAGTGGGCCTGCTGCTGTACCACAAAAAATGTATCTGTCCTTGAGAAAACTTTATCTGCATATGAAAAAATGTATAGTGCTCCCCATGTATTTTTAATGCTTTGTGCGCAGCTTGTATTCTAAATACTTTCAGTATCTTTTTCATAAATTAGCTTAAAGGAAGGAGGAAGCATCTTCTGGGTACTGCTGACACTTCATCTGGCAATAGTACTACATTCCAATCCCCTGCCCATATTACAATTCCATTTGATTACTAATTCATTCTCAAATACAGTACACCAATTCCCTTCTTGCAGTCACTGGTGGCAGAGGTACATTTAAAATCAGTAGGTCATTCTCCAAAGTTTGGTCTTTCAAAAGAATATATTTGCCTTCTTCACCAACTATTTTTTCCCTAACCATAAAGAGAAAGTCCTTCTTATTCAGTGGCATCATTCACCATTTCCTGCCCATTCTTTTTCTTTCGTTTTTTCCTGGTTAGGGGTCGCCACAGCGGATCATCTGTCTGCTCATGATTGGCAGTGGAGTTTTACGGTGTCGAGTTGCCAGCCTGGTGCCCAACCTTCCACAGAAGGCACATACACACACATACTCACACCTAGGGCCAATTTAGAGTGTCCAATCCACCTACTAAATAACATCCTTGCTTATAAACATCAGGTAAAAGTCTTGGATCTCCTTTTCAGTCATGTACATTTCCTGAAGACAGGCTATTGTTGGCTGAGTCTTATATAAATGATGCAATACTGCCTTTTTGACCTGCCTCCAACACATCATTATCATTCCATGTTGTTATGCTTACTTTAACCATTTTTACTAACTTCCAGCACTGTCTTATTTCCATCCTCACTGTCTGGTACATCACTTCAGATGTCCCTGATCTAAATATACTGCCATATAAAGTTGTCTGAAGTGTACTGTAACAACAGAAATTTAACATAACTAACATATTTATCAAAATTACAATTACTTTAACTGGCATTGAATCACAGAGCAACTAGCACTCCATGAAGCTACAAGTCCAAGCTTCAGTCTGCTCCAGTGTTGGTGACACCGGCTACCATCTCATTCAGCCCACCCAATCCCCTCACTGTCTCTGCATCCTTGGCACTTCAATCCAAATGGTTATTTTCAATATATTTTATGCAACATTCTATCTGGCTTGCTGGGGAAATGTTAAGATAGTCCATATCTTAGTTATTATTACTGCAATGATCACAAGAGCAAACTTCAATCTGCTCTAGTGTTGGTGTCATCAACTACCATCTCATTCAGCCCACACAAATCCCTCACCGTCTTTGCATTCTTGGTACTTCAATCCAAATAGTTGTCTTCAAAATATTTTATGAAACAGTTTACCTGGCTCATTTGTGAAAATTTTAAGATAGTCCATATCACAGTTAGTACTGCATTCATACCTTGCGCCGATTTTAAGATAGTCCATATCACAGTTAGTACTGCATTCATATCTTGCGTCGATTTTAAGATAGTCCATATCACAGTTAGTACTGCATTCATATCTTGCGCCGATTTTAAGATAGTCCATATCACAGTTAGTACTGCATTCATATCTTGCGCCGATTTTAAGATAGTCCATATCACAGTTAGTACTGCATTCATATCTTGCGCCGATTTTAAGATAGTCCATATCACAGTTAGTACTGCATTCATATCTTGCGCCGCATACTATTTAAACATTCAGTTGTTAAAGTATGCACTTCTTCTGCCGGGCAAGCATTTGTCTTTCAAATAACTGGAATGGATCCAGTTGGCACTTCCCAAGTATATTTGGGGACACAGAACGAGACCCTCTCTGAGGAAATAAGAGTGTCAGAACTTCAGTTGCTGAGGACTGCCTCAGTTTTTTTAAAGCCTCCATGAGTGATGAAAAGGAGGATGGACTACTGGTAGGTAAACTTTCAATGTTGCAGGTAGACTAGCCTGAAATGACAGCCATTCAATCTCATCACTTTCTCGGCTGGATAAAACTCCATATGTTTCTGCCTTATTTCTGTTGACAAATCCTAGGTTCATAGGTGGTTACTAGGCTATTGACCTGAAGGTATTTATAAGCCTAGTCATGTATTCCCAATATAATGCTATAGAAACCCAATATAAACAATCTTGCCTAAACTCAAGATCTTAGTTAGCAATTACTGCCCATATCTAGGAGGGTCATAGGTGAAATCCTCAGCAGGAATTTATGGTTTCCCATTCAAGTATCCAGGCTATGCTTAAACAGGGTCATAGAGGGCCTTTGTTTGATGTGAACTGGCAGCCTATTCCAGAGGAATGGCAACCTCTGAGAGATATATCTGTCTCTCCACCAGGTCCTATTTATGTCACAGGCCAGATTAAGGTCCCTGGAGCAGGTGAACCTTGCCCCATCTGACTTGCAGATGTGCAGCATTTCCATTAGGTTTGGATCTGAGATTGATCAGTAGGCAAGGCACAAGTCTTCTCTAAGCAGTCTGTAAGCTACCGAGTACAGTAACAGTGACTTCAGTCTGTCAATGTATGATATGTGCTGAAGACCCTGAATTTTCTTGGTTAGAAATCGCTGAGGTCTCTCAAGTTGCTGCAAATGCCTGGTAAGGTACATAACAAAGACAGCATTGTACTCAATTACTGGCCTGATGAGGGTCAACTACAGGGGTGTTATGACTTCTTTTGCTCTTGACACAATGCCATTGATAATGAGGTGTGCAATGTAGAATGCCTTCCTTACCACAGTAGACACATGATGGTCAAAGTTTAGGCTACAGTCAACTTGTGTTCCCACGTCTCCCACTACTGAGCTGTTACTTAGGGTCTTATTATTTATGTTATAGTCTGCAGGGATATCATTTTTAGTGAAGGGGATGATAATGCATTTTTTTTTGCATTGAGTTTGAGTCCATGACTTTGGCACCAATCATTGGTTTGTGTAAGTCCCTCCAGTAGTATATTGACATTGTTTGGAGATTCAAAGATTGCACCAAATTTGCAGTTGTCAGCAAACTTAGTCAGCCACAGCCCCTCTGTTTTGGCCTGCACTTCTGAGAAGTATATTCCAAGCAACAGGGACCCATCATTGACCCCTGTGGAATCCCACTGGTGACAAGTCTGCTGGATGAGGTAAAGTCCTCAACTTTGACCTAGTGTGATCTGTTGGTGAGCCACTTAGCAGCCCACCTGATGACATAAGGGTTGATATTCATCTGGGAGAGTTTATCAATGAATCCCAAATGTGGGATTGGTTTAAAGGCCTTGGCTACGTCAAGGTAGGCTGCATGCATAGATATGACTTTGTCTATGGCTCTGGTGAATTTTTCAATGAAGTCCACTAGGTTTAACAGGCATGACTTGCCTTTGACAAAACCAAACTGTGTTAGATCAAGGGTTTGGAGGTCAATTATACCGTTATTTATAAGGTCCATGATGATTCATTCCATGAACTTACAGATAAGGCTGGTTAAGCTTATGGGTCTGTAGATCCCAGAGTCTGTTGCTGTACCCCCTTTATAAAGTGGGATGACAGTTGCTGTTTTCCATTCAGCAGGGACAAAACCAGTACTCAGACTGAGGTTGAAAAGAGTACCTAATGGGTTTGCTAACTCATGTTTTAGACCATTTAAAATGCAACCTGGGATGCCATCTGGTCCCATAGAGAGCATTAGTTACTTATTCTTTGGAGATGCAAGGTGGGAGTGATGTAGTGGGAATGCTTTGAGGAATGTTTGGAGGGGACAGGGGTTGAAATTGTTACCAAACCTGTCAGCTAATAGGTTAGCTATTTTAACTGGATCAGTGTGTGTGATGTCATCCACAGCTAGTTCAGCACATGTCCAAGTCCTAACTTTTATGTTACGGATACAGCTGAAGACTGCTTTATGGTTATCCTTAGCTATGTTTTTTTTAAGTGCCTTTAGAGGATTTTACAAGTTGTTTATTTAAGCAGAGGAGGGTGTTCTTCCATTGCTGTGACCTCTCTGTTTTATTCTAAGATAGCAACTTCTTCCTTTTGTTTATAACTTATTAATGCTAGATGTCCACTAGAGAGGCTTTTTTTTTCTTGAGGATCTTGTTTTGATCATATCAGGTACAGCTGTGTCAGTACATTTATACAAGTGTTTGTATGGGGCATTTGTGTATACCTTAGTATAGTTGTCAATGCCATCTGTGGGAACAAGAGCTTGGAAATTATTTATGCCATCCCTTAGGAGGGTATAATTAGCTTTGGTGAAAATGTTTTAGCCAGATTTCACCCAAGAGGGGTACAGGTGTTATAGCTACTTCAAAATATGCCTGATTTGTGACTAGATTTAACCAATGAGGGTCCAATACTTGTGATGGCGCAATGGTCACCCATGTTGGTGAGGACCAGGTTGAGAATATTTGAGCCCCTTTTGGGGTTGCATACTATTCATTTCACGGCATTAGTGTTAGCAAAGTCTGGAAACCTTTGTGCAAGCATGTTAGCACTTGCATAAGTTTCCCAGTCAATGGAGGGATAGTTAATATCACCTATGACTATAGTGTTTGTAATTTGATTGACTTGAGTAGGTCCAAATAAACAGCATGGGTATCTTGGTTCATAGAAGGGGGCCTATAGCTAATGATGACTTGAATGGGGATCTTACCCACAGTTAGTTGAACTTGGAGTAACTCCATGGACGTTTCCTATCTAACCAGTCTAGAGGTGTATTTATATTTGATGAAGATAGATCCTCTTCCTCCTTTGGTTCTCACATGTTCATTTTGTGGTCTGAAAGCGTGGCTAGCATTATAGCCTTGCAAGGCCTGGGTATTTTCTGTGGCCCTGAACCAAGTTTCTGTGACTGCACAGACCTCAACATCCTCCAGGGAGAGGAGTGCTTCCAGAGAGTGCAGTTTCTGATTTAAACTCCTAGCATTTAGCAGCATCACCTTTAATTTATTTGTGAGTGGTATTTTCATATCGGAAATGTTGTTCTTGAGACCTTGCCTAAAAAAGGCAGTATGAGGGAGGCAAGTTCCATAGCCAGTAACTGAAAGCCTAGAGGTGACAGGTGAAGACCATCTCTGGCAAAGCAGTGTGGTCTATCAACCATGTCATCCCAGGCTGTCAGGAACTTGATGCCCTAAGAATGGCACTAGAAACTCAGCCCATTGTTGAACTCAATCATTTTTTGTTTATTTTGTGGTATCACCCTAGTTGAGGGTAGAATGCTGCTCAAGGATGGACACATGCTTGCCTGGGGCACATATTTATAGAGGTCAATCATGTCTCTCTTCATATAGTCCAGTGAGGTACGTCCCAAGTCATTCACACCACCGTGAACTATGATGGAGTCATAACAGTACTTGTTGTTGAGAGACTTGAGTGTGTGCATGATCTGATGGATCCTGGCACCTGACAGACAGCTGACCATGACCTTCTCCTTGCCCAGCCTGGTGAGTGGGACATCTGTGTGTCTCACAATGGAGTCACCTATGACTAAAAAATTTGGTTTAGATGTGCTTTGCCTTAGGGGCTTATTTGGTGAGACATTGGTGTTTTATGTGTACTGAGTGTTGTTGGTGCTGTTTAGGTGTAGCATGTTTGTGTTTGAAAGGTCTCTTGTGTTTGGGTGGTTTTCTGGTGAGTACCTCTATGTGTGACAGTTTATGTGTTGTGTGTATGGTTTGCATACGAGATGTAGTATGTGAGCTGACAACCTGTTCAGTGTTACTGTTCTGTGCATGAGAAAGCAAGGATTCCAGATTCTTAGTGTAGTTGCATCTCTCACAAATTGTACTTGGGTGATTTAAGAGTAGAAGGTTGTCAGTGTACATGAGACAGTTGCTACACTGCTTCAGGATACCCATGTCAATCAGGCCGATAGGATAAATGGAGGGGAAAACTGACCATCCATAATGCTAGGTTAAATCCTGTTTTCACGGTCGGGAGAGAAAATGGAGGGTGTGGTATAACTGGGTGGCTCTAAACGGGGTCTATACAAATGGGTTGCTCTATAAAGGGTCTATACTAGCAGGGGTTCTCTAAATGGTATGACACTATTGTAGATTTGGTGGTTTTGGGATTGTTTAAGTGGCAAAGTGCAGCTAAGGTGCTGTCGGAGCAGCTAAGTGCAATTTAAGGACTTCTCAGCTGGATCACAGGCAGCTACTAAGGGAAACTTTATTTACTGACGTTTTTGCATCTATAACTGTCAGTGGTTACCCTCAGTCAGAGGATCCAATAAATTTACTTCATTTTTTAAAAAATCCTGAAGTTCTTTGCCTTTTGTCGTGAATACGAATACATAATCACATTTGGTTGTGCTTGCTGCTGTTTGCTGTTTGGTCTGAATAGACCTGAACTTTTTTATTACAGCGTTTTGGTACGTTTACCACACAGAAGGCTTGGTCACTCAACCTGGTCTGAATAGACCCTGGCTTCCATACGTTTCCTGGTTTGCCTTTAACATCAGCTTCCAGAGCTTTTCGAAGCACGGTTTTGTGCAACGGAACAACAGAAGGGTTACAATATTTAGCCGTTGGTAAAAACAGCGTGAGTTTACAACGGAAGGTAAACTCATTCCAAACAGAAAGTTTGTTTCATAATTCGGCTTGGTTGTTGCACGTTTTTTGGCAACGGGTTAATAGCGGAACTTTATGGTTATTTTCTGTTGTCTGGAATAGACCGTGAAAAGACTGTGTGAGCTCATAAAGAAAGGTAACATTATTTCCAATTGAAAGTTTTTCTTATTGTGGAAGATTTTTCACAAGTGTTCTTTTAAAATAGAACCAAAAGGTTCGCAAGAGCTGACACCAACTTTTATTATATCTTATTTAATAGATTTTTCTAATTGCACAGATAAATACAGCAGAGCAGTGACTGGTGGCCTTACTCTGTGGAGCTGTGTTAAAACTGTGCAAACATAGATTCTCATGCCCCCTCCAACATTATCATTTGCCCCCTCCACCATTATCACTTTACTTTTCTGCCACAACTCATGCAAACTTTGTTGTTTAGGAAATGTACCAAAACTGGTATTGGCCTTGGTCCTCCATTAAGTATTGGTTGAGGTGTTATATGAGCACATTCTGCCACCAGGATATTCCAATCGATACCAGTCTATTCTTCTAGTCAAACGACCACATATGCCCCGCAGTCATTACCCTCCATACCTTCAGGTATTCTGCTGTCCTGATGTTATTTTGTTACCCTCAGTCTTCCATATCCACAACCTTAGCTTCCAAGTACTTGATCCTGTCATCGCCAAGGATCAGTGTTTATTGAAGTTCTTGTATACAGGTAGATTGCCCCAGCAGCTGGTTCGAGTGTGCTGCGAGTGCTGTCACAGGTAGATTGCCCCAGCAGCTGGTTCGAGTGTGTTGTGAGGGCTGTTACAGGTAGCCAGCAGCTGGTTCGAGTGTGTTACGAGTGCTGTTACAGGTAGCCAGCAGCTGGTTCGAGTGTGTTGCGAGTGCTATTACAGGTAGACTGCCCCAGCAGCTGGTTCGAGTGTGTTGCAAGTGCTGTTACAGGTAGACTGCCCCAGCAGCTGGTTTGAGTGTGTTGCAAGTGCTGTTACAGGTAGACTGCCCCAGTAGCTTGTTTGAGTGTGTTGCGAGTGCTGTTACAGGTAGATTGCCCCAGCAGCTGGTTCGAGTGTGTTGCGAGTGCTGTTACAGGTAGACTGCCCCAGCAGCTGGTTCGAGAGTGTTGCGAGTGCTGTTACAGGTAGACTGCCCCAGCAGCTGGTTCGAGTGTGTTGCGAGTGCTGTTACAGGTAGACTGCCCCAGCAGCTGGTTCGAGTGTGCTGCGAGTGCTGTTACAGGTAGCCAGCAGCTGGTTCGAGTGTGTTGCGAGTGCTGTTACAGGTAGCTAGCAGCTGGTTCGAGTGTGTTGCGAGTGCTGTTACAGGTAGCCAGCAGCTGGTTCGAGTGTGTTGCAAGTGCTGTTACAGGTAGACTGCCCCAGCAGCTGGTTCAAGTGTGCTGCGAGTGCTGTTACAGGTAGCCAGCATCTGGTTCGAGTGTGTTGCAAGTGCTGTTACAGGTAGCCAGCAGCTGGTTCGAGTGTGTTGCGAGTGCTGTTACAGGTAGCCAGCAGCTGGTTCGAGTGTGTTGTGAGTGCTGTTACAGGTAGACTGCTCCAGCAGCTGGTTCGAGTGTGTTGCGAGTGCTGTTACAGGTAGACTGCCCCAGCAGCTGGTTCGAGTGTGTTGCGAGTGCTGTTACAGGTAGACTGCCCCAGCAGCTGGTTCGAGTGTGTTGCGAGTGCTGTCTCCATTTCTTTGAGTCTATTTTTATTTTTTGCTATGAATTCAGCCTCTGTTGCATTCATTGTTTTGAATCGCTACCATTTAGTAGCATTTATTTCCCCATTTTCTCCATTTGTGTTAACTCGTCTGTGCTATCAGCTGACATCAGGGCTTGGTGTAAAGGCTGAGCTTGTACGTCTCATGGAGTGAGATCCATTAGAATCAGCTTCTTTTCTCTTACATTCATCATTTCATTCCAGTGTTATCAGCATTATCATACCAGGTAGAACAGCTTACATTTTTTTAAATCCATTTATTTATTCATTTTTGCTGCAGGGTCATGGAATATCTACATGTCACCGATGTCACTGGAAGTCTCCATTTTCAATATTTGTTGATGTACAAGGCTCTTCTAATAATAATAATGAATTGTAACGTGGTTACTGACATCATTCCTTGTCAGAATTCAATTCCCTCTATGTAGCTATGTGTTGGTAATGTTAAAGCAACCTTCGTGATGAATGTAACTGCTGCTGCAGACACTTATTAGATGGAACCATACACCACCGCTAATAATTATTGTTTCACCATCTTCTGTATCAGTCTTCCCACAGACGGACAGAAGATATTCATCATCTGGTGTTGACTTAATAATAATTTCTAACTTTTCTTTCTTTATGTCTTTATATATGTGGTATCCTGATACAGTTGAAATCTAGCTCCCTTATTCATGAATTAATATGTTAATGCTCAATTTACTGGTGAAAATTCAGACCCATTTACATGTGTTATATGGAAACTTGGCTAATTTGCATGTATCTCTTTGAATCATAGTAGTATGCAAACAAGTCATGAGGTACATTGGTGAAATAAGGCATGTTGCTGATTTTAAATGCTCGTCTAACATTACACGAACTTATTTCAGAAGACACTAATGCACTGTGGATGTTTCTGAAGTCCAAAGCACTCCACAACTATCCCACGCTTTCCACAGGAATGGGTGAATGGCCCTAGACTAGCCAAAATAAGAGTGCAGTTTCAAAAAAACAAAATTGAGTCATTTGAATGTCAGGTCCACAACAATCTGAAGGTTAATCCCTGCCCATCAAACACTACCTGAGACACTCTAGATTTCAAACAAATCATAAAGTCATAAAAGTAAGACGCACATACCTGCTCATGTCCTAAGCAAAGTAAAATATATCTAGTAAATTACTACATTTATGCCCATGTATGCACAATCAGTAAATTACACCTCTGTAATGACCATTTTCCATAATCACTAATCCGTTCCACTACTGACATGAAATACAGCATCAAAGTGACATCAATTTATTAGTTAGTCAATGCTATCTTAACATGCACATCATACATCTAAGTTAATTGCAAATCAGCCTTAAATCAATATTGAAATAATCATTTCTTATAAAATTTTAATAATTTTTAAAAAATGTTCACTACTTCAGTTTGTCTGTGGTACCCTAATATATTTGCTGCCTATCTGAGCTATTTGTAAATTAATATGGCTATGCTCAACTTATTGGCAAAAATTCAGGACCATTTATACCTGTTATATGAAACTTTGCCTAATTTATGTGCATTTCTATGAATAGTAGTAATATATAAATGCATCCTGAGGTATATTGGTGAAGTTCAGTATTGTGATGACTGTGAACATGTTCAGTGTTATAGGAACCTATTTCAGAATAACATGGATGTGCTGGAGATGTTTCTGAAATCAACAGCACTCCACAGCTATCCCAGACTTTCTGTAGGATTGTGCAAATGGCCTCAGACTAGCAAAAATAAGAAAATCATAAAATAAAATGTAGTCAGTAATCTGAATGTCAGGTATGCAGTAATCTGAAGCCTAATCCCTGCCCATGCAGCATTTTGTGTCACACCCTAACAATTCAAACAAATCATAAAGTGAAAAATCACATACATATTGATATTTATCACCCCCACAAAAAGAAAACATTTCCACTGTATTACATGACAAATACTGATGTTAGGGTACAAAACAAATAACTTTTTCCAATAAGCATTATCAATTCAACTTATTAATCATATTTTTAATGTTTTTATGACTCATGGAAGGAAAAGGTATGTGTTTTAAGAAAAAACAGTATGTGACAAAACAGTTTTGGTTACACCAAATTTGCCAGTATTATCAGTAGTTGTTGTAATGACCATGGCAAAAAGGGTTTGGTTAAAGTGATGTTGTTCTAGCACTGATTAATACATCTCTGACCACACATTCTTCATTTTTGCTCTGGTTCTTTGAAAGATGGCAATGCCTGTGAAAGCAAGAGGTCACACTCCTAGCTGGTCTAATAAAGACACTGTGATCGTGATTCACCTTTTGCATGATTCATGCCTGGAGAAGGTCAATGTGTGGAAGAGAAATAGCACCTGGAAAAACTATATCTGGCAGGAGCTGGGTGATCACCTTTTGGCCATAACAGGTATGAAGACTTGTAGAAGCGTAGGGCTGAGGAGCTGGCTGAGTGGGTGGGCCAGGCTTTATAGTAAGTAAAATATTTGATTTCTTAACTGAATCATATTAAAGAAAAAGTTAAGTTTCCATAAGGACAGGTATTTGCAAAGATAGCTCTGTGTACTTAGAAATATTAGTTATCTTGCTATTATGAAATGCAAAGGAAATCTTGAACATGTTTGCAATCATATATGCATCTTTTGAACAAAGTAGAATATTAGTCATCTGTATAATAATAAATAAAAATGTCACATAAGTGTTTTAAAATAAGCTGTATATGTAACTTGCTGATTCATGTACTATGTTACAAGTACTAATAATGCTGACTGGATTTATTAAGCTATGGAATAAAAATTGAACATTACCCATTTATAATTTATTACCATTGCAAGAAAACAGTTATACTAGTTTCATTAGATGAAGCCAGTTTTGTGTAGACCATAGAAATATAACTGAAACACCTTATTAATGCAGGTCTTTGTTCAAAAGTACTTCTAAATGCATATACAATAACGGTGAAATCTCACACAACATGCCACACCCTAGTTTGACTGCAAATGGAGGAGGCGATGGTGCAAAGTGAATGACCAGCACAATCTTTTCTGAGAACATACTGTTTTACTGCAATATTACTTATTACATCAGACACATTTTTGCATAAAAGGAAATGCATGCATCCATGAATGTTTACATTTCTGTATTTGTAAATTAGCTATACCAAAACTCAATGTTCCATGCATTTTGAAACAACATTCTATACACATTTAATGTTTATTATTTTCCTCTTGAAGGATAGGGAATATTGGCACAGTATTGTACTAATTCCTCCATCTTTGCATATGCAACGGAAAATAAAAAATAAAGCAAACAGGAGTTGTTGCTTAGAGTGGAATAAAGACATATTTATATTTATATGTAGAAGAAATGCAAATACAGGTAAACAAGATATGCCTTTTCTTCTTTAATCATAGCTGAGGGAAAAAAATAGATATAATAGCCAGAAGCAACAGAAATAATAGAAAGCCTGATGGAATATTCTGGTAACTATAACAAGTGTCCAAATTTTTGTTTTACTAGTTCACAGCAAGTTTAAACACCATATAATGCAGGATTTAAATCATTATACTAATGTAAACATAAAAGAGAAAGAAGTATTACTTTAACAACTCTTTTCTGTATTACTCTTAAGGAAAATATTGCTATAGCTTTTCAGGGGAAAGAAATACAACAAGGCTTTACAGTTCAAGCCGATTTTTTAACCTGATTACCTCCAGTAACTATAAAGTATTTTACTACTGTACTCAATGTATTGCAAATAGGTAACTTGAGAAAAACAGACAAACCTTCAAGAAACCAAAAACCCTTGCTATTTGAATTTGTCATAACTATGCATAAACATTACTCATATCATTCTTCTTACGTACAAAAACACATCCCAAATCACAACCCCCATGTATGCCTAATCACTTCCCATGCACAAGTTTGAAGTCATTAAAGATGTTAATGCAATATTTCAGCAGTGGATAAAATGGCATGTAAACAGTATTGTATGGGTTTATTGCACTGTTCTTGCTTTGTCTTTCCCCACCCATTTTTCTTCTATTTTTCTTATTGTGATTCTGCATTTCTTTCTCCTTTTTTTCTGTTTATTTCTGTTTATTTTCCTTTTTTACTTTTTTTTTATTTACATGTGCAAATCACTTGGGAGCAGACCAGGTATGTACCTCCCAGATCACCCTCTGCCAGTCCGAGGACATCATCACAGAGTCCGGGTGGAGGTGCTGGTTCTGCAGCCAGATGGCTCTCCCTATGTCCTACTTCCCTTACCCTTTCTCTTTCACTATTTTCCCTACTTCACACCCGCACTACCCTCTAATATAAAAAAGTTTTAAACCATGGGAGGGGTCTATCCACCGACAAAAACAAAGACCCTATCCTCTGCCACATCTCAGCCATGCTTGCCTACAATATGTGGACAAAAATAACACCAGCACTCATGATTTTGCAAAGTAATTTGCGAGTTCTTTTATTATTTATTTTATTTATTTACTTCCAGTTTGATGACACTGGGCCAAGCTTTATACAACTTGCTCTTTTGCGAAACTGGGCATGTTTTTAAAAAAATACTTCACTTTTCTGTATTCATCTCAAATGCCTTTCGCTGACCTTATCCATGTAATATGGATCCACTTTCAAATTTCAAAATCCTAAAACATCGAACCTCTAAATACCAAAGCCCAGAGGATCGAAGTTTTGGAATCTTGAAAGAGGATCGAAGTTTTGGAATCATGAAAAAAAAAAAAAAGATCTAAAAAAATAAAACATCAGAGTCACTTTTTGCATGGGGGCAAGACCCCCTGCACCTGCAACAACCTCTGCTACTTAAACATACCAACTCCGTGATCACACCAGTGAAGAAAGTGGTAAAGTTCCCATTCAGCACTGTATGGCGATCTCCATCGACAAGTTTCGATATTCCAAAACTTCAATCTTCTGGGTTTCAGTATTTAGAGGTTCGAAGTTTTGGGATTTCGAAATTTGAAAGTGGACCCTGTAATGCTGCTGTTTGCAGACAACTGGAATTCATTTGCAAAGCCCTGGACTATGAATACTGGCCATGGTCCGTTATGCAAAGGTGTCAAGTTATGAGTTTTATGACTATTTCACAGAGACATTCCGGAATGTTTTATTACATATAGTGAGAACATGAGCTCTATTCAGAAGGAGAATGAAAGAAATATTCATAATATGTCAGACATGAAACAGTATCTTATTGTAACAACAATATTTTATATCACTTAGTTTGTATTTGCCCGTCCTTTCCCAATTTATACTAAATTGGAGTAACACACATTAAATAAAGAAAATGTTATGGCCTAATATTTATAACTTAAATCATTAAGTCTACTCTTTAGTTGAGTGTGGTGACATTTTCCTTCAGAAATCAGTAGAATTTGTTGTGCTTTTAGAGACCTGATAGTATACTAGCCTACATAGCTATTAGACTGCACTTTTCTACACACACATATACAAACACACACACAAACAAGGAGTTGCAAAATATAAAAATTATAAAATGAGTGCGTTGTCATAGTGCATTGTCATTGCATTAAAAGTGATAATAATTTCTCAAGTATTATATTTTTGTCATTTTAAACATTACAGCAACAACACAGTTTTGCAAATGCAGAATGACAGCATAAACTTCAGATGTTGGTTATCTTGGCTTTACTGCTGTTAAGTCACATAATAAGTTGGCAAACTGCAACATGTATAAAATTTTCTCTTTAAAAGTATAGATATCAGTTCTTTTTGAGTAGCAAGTATGCAGGTTGCCGAAGGTAATGCATATATGACATTGCTGGGGCTTCAGGTGAAACAAAGCTATATATATTTCTGTAAAAAACAGGGGGTTTAGGCCCTGTGAAATATTGTTACATTAAGAAAGGGTATAAATGTTAATTTTTCATTAACATTTAATATGTCATTTTTCGCTTGCTTATAAATATATTCTTTTAGTATGTGACCCATATCAATCTATACAAGTATTCCAAGAATATATCAAACCATATTACAGGCACATACCTTTATAAGGTGACACCAAAACTATTAAAATGGCAGTGATCTACTTCCAGTTTCTTGAAAGCAAATAGAACAACACCTTGTAAATATAAAGAATTTAAACCTGTCATCATTTTTCTAGAAGATTCACTGACAAACTATCTATAAAGAGGGGTAATAACCTTTTGTCATCTTCTCATGATACCCCTCACATTCCAGTACTCATCTAGCCATCATCATTGCATTCTAACAAGTACCTTTTTACTTACATTTTCAGCGCTGTGATAACTAAAATGTCCATTTCTAAATCTACTTTTGCTATTGATTTTCTGCCAGCCGCATTCTTTTTTTGGCAGTTAATGCATCAAACATCATTCCTATACTTTTGTAATCTTTTGTTGAATTTAAGCTACCAAGTTGTTCTATTTATGCACTCTCACCAATTTCATTGTTCATTTTATCTTTCTGTACATTTCTGCATTTCTGAGCAATAGAAATATATATTCATCAAGAAGCCCACATATTGACCTTGCAAACATCAACCACAACATTTTGGCAATTCCTGTGTTGACACTCTACCATACATAACCAAAAACAGTCTTGGTACATGCAGATTTTAAAATAAACTATAAAAGCACACCCATACCCTCTGCTAATAGTATATGCTAACTCCAAAACTGCACATTATTGGGAAAACGGCATATTTCCCAACATTGAAAATTATACGATCTCATGCACCTGCTGAGC
>NC_056735.1:125355580-125403080 GCF_019279795.1 Protopterus annectens
TTGATCAAATGAGTTCTTTCTTATTTTGTACTAATAAACCTATCTGTTATGTATTATGTAAGCTGAAAAATAGTTGTCTTTCATTGAAAAGGATAGCTTTGTTCATGAAATACAGCGTCTAGATATTTACCATTTTAATGCCATTCTCTGTGTAATCTGTATGTTTAGTAAAGGTTGACATCTTCATAATTGGTCAAAATGTATCAGCCTTCATCAAATGCTGACCTCTTAATATAGTATGGATATAGTACTCTGGAAATATTTTAACATCAGTCTACTTCATGGTCCTTACTTAATACATTTTGCTTGCCTTTTGAGAGCTAGATGTCACACTTATCATTTCTTAATTTTTATAAACATTAAGCTGTAATTAAGATGCGACATTTCTTGCTATCATTCCTTCTATCTTTCAGACTCAATTTATTATCCTTAATTCAGAGCCGCCAAAAGCAGAAGATGGAAAACCTAATATTCTTTGCACCAAAAATACTGGAATAACAAAGTTCATGTACCATCTGACAATTCATCTAGAGAAGCAACAAGTACTTTCTGCCAAATAAATTGTGAGACACTAGACTGCAATGATAAGAAACTGTTTTTTTTTTCTGGATTAAGAGGCTAGCTGGCATCAGCTGCATGGCACAGATACGCAGTTTTCTATTTAAGCAATGCACAGACAACAATGGTAGAATGGCAGACAAAAATGTACCCCTCAGCATGGATTTTAAGGAATCAAAGCCGGATTGTTCAAGAAACCTGATCACGCAGCCAGGTAACTAGCTTATATGTACCTGAGTAACATAATGCTGCAGTCAAAGCTTATTCAAGAAATAAACTCAACCACAGCAAGATATCTTATCTTGATATTTTGTAGCATGTCTGTCAAACCAACAGAAGCTAGTACAGCAATACTGTGTACTTAATAAACCATTTTGGTAATAACTCTTATTTACATCTCATTTAGAACTCAAAAGATATCTCTGGTTAGAGTAACAGAGTTTTATCAAGCAACAGGCTTCCCAGTTCCATTAAATATTTTACCACTGACCTAGTGCCATTGGCTTAGTTAAACCCTGTTAGTGGATATTTACTCAACTAAAATAGCAACATAGCTAGCTTTAGGTGCTTGCGATACACATGGCTGCAAGGGGGCCCCCTTAATCATCTTTGACTGTGTGGGAGCCCCACAAAAGCTGTTGTTGGTTTTAGAAAAATGAGGAGAAGAATGTATTACTTTCCTGATTATGGTCTTTAACCTGAACAGATCAGTGATATGACCCTCTTAGGATAAAGGTGATATTGAACATAAGCAAGGTAAACACAGTGATCAGCAGACCAGTGGCTGATGTCCATGTAATCCTTGAATGTTATGAAACGCTGATGCTTCTGTTCTTCAGGATGGTTTTCTCTTTCAGGGAGTTTTATAGACACTGGCAGAACACCAGATACTATAACATTTAATTTCTGTGCAGAAAAAAATCAGCACAATACTAATAATAGCAGAATAAAGGCTCAAAATCATGAACAAGTTTTAATTGCTCTAATGCAATTAAAAAGTTATTAGTATAGCATCTTATGCATCAACATACATTTATTGGACAATAAGTACAAAATAAGTATACAATTCCGTCTGGATTTATTGACTGTCTGTAATCCAGAATGATTTACTAGCAAATCAAACTTTTTACAAAATACAGTGCAAAGTTATGAGAAAAACTGTGAAGATCTGTGAAATTAGGGACAATGACAGGTTTGTATTACTCCTCATCGAGGTTAATAAAAGTGACTTACCCCTGCTGCTGTTTGACAACTGCCGAACAGCAGTCACTGATGCATGCCAGTACCTATTCAATAAAGCCTTTTGCAGCACTCAACACTTCATCTGTTGTCAAGTTGTGTTTCTTGGCTTGCTATTCGTATTGGTTTGGCTTATGCTTGTGTGCTTTTGTGTGTGTGTGTGTGTGTGTGTGTGTGTGTGTGTGTGTGTGTGTGTGTGTGTGTAAAAGGCACCAGTGATTTTTATCTGTGCACACACCCAATAATGTCAGAATACATACATTATTCCTCTGGTTATCAGTAAAAAATGAATTTAGCTAACAAGTAATTATATTACAAAAGTAATGCATTAAATATATCACAGAACATTCAGACACTTAAATCTTCTAAGAGTCTGGGCCCCACCCCTCCCCAAACTGTATAACTGGATATTGGGGGCTCACTTAATTATCCTTGACTGTGTGGGGGCCCCACAAAAGCTGTTGCTGGTTGGGGAAAAATGAGGAGGAAAAACATGTATTTTCTGATTACACTCTTTAACTTGAAAAGGTCTGCGATATGACCCTGTTAAGATAAAGCTGATGATGGCCTCTGCTCTCAGCTGTATCCATTCACCCTGCTCTGATGTCTGTGTACAGAAAGCTGCTATAAGTTATGTGAAGGGGTGATGTGTGATTACTACTTCTTTAATTTTCATCACAGTCAAGCCTTTGAGGTGTGCATATGAGATTATTGTAGCTCGTGTTTGACTGATTACAATGTGGTCATTGTTTGTTTCACTTTTCTCACAGACCTCAGGGGTGTACAAAGAAAGTTACTATAGCTTGTGCAGGAGCAGTGTACGGTATAGAAACAGCAAAGAAGATTACATTACTGTAATCATTATTTTTTTTACGTTCTTCACAATCACATATCAGGCACATATACAGGTGGCTGCCTTTGAGGGTTAGGGGTGAGGAGTGAGCAGGCATGCTATGTATATGTATGTCAGCAGTCACTTGAAATGCATGACTGTGGCAATTTGAACCTCTGCTTTCATCCCAATCTAACACCAGAGAGATACAAAGGCAGTCTTTTTTTTGGGGGGGGGGGTTAGGAAAGTGGCATTTCCCAGGTAGGACCTGCGTGTCCAGACAACAACTGGCTTCAACTAGCTCATTCGTTTATTGTGAGATACCATTGTGCTATCTTTGAACATAAAGCCTTGGGTACAACTTAAGTCTTCCTTGAAAGAAAAAAAAAAACATTTTTCTTATTCGTGTTTTTTTTAGGTCACCATTGGATTAAAATGCTGGAAAATGCTATAAAATACATCTCAAAACACCTACATGTATAACCCTGTGACTTCCTGGACCATGGTTTGTTTGAGTTATTTCCTAAGTGGTTATTACTGTGCTTACTTTGTCAGGAAAGGTGTGTTGAAAGGATGCAAGGAAAACTAAAGCTGAACAGCAACATGATTTCTTTCCTTAATTATAATTTCTGTTTAAGCCATCATTGGATGAAAAGGTTGTGTAAAATTTAAAAAAATAAATAAATAAATAAAAACTTTAAAATGCACTTCAAAGCATATAGGAAGTTATGGCTTCTTGGAAAAGCTGAAGAGTAAGGCAAAATGTGAGAATAGGGAGCCCAAGATGGGGAAAACCATGGGAAGACTGGAGAGTGTGTGTGTGTGTGTGTGTGTGTGTGTGTGTGTGTGTGTGTGTGTGTGTGTGTGTGTGTGTGTGTGTGTGTGTCTTGGGAAGGAGTGGTGAAGTGGCTAAAACAGTAAGCCTAGGGTGCATTTCACCTAACTCCAGACCTGCACATGCAGTCGCTGCACTGTATCATTGTTGCAACTAAATGCCAGCAAATGTAAATGTCCCTTTGTGAGATGAGTCAGCATAATGTAGTACGCAGGCCTGTTGTACTATAAGGGCACTGTAGTTACAGGTCAGTCTGCGCTTACTACTTTTAAAAGTTTGCAGCATGAACTAAAAGGTTGCTTAGGAGGGGTGGCAGTGACAGGGTGATACATAGACTGGAAGTGTCCAGGGCGCCTCCAACTTGACATCTGCTGGGGGCCTCTAAAATTCTAACACCAGCCTTGACTATTATTTATGATGTGCAACTATAAGACACAAGTAACCCTATTGTTTTGTATTATTTAGACCAGTCTGTAAAAAATAGAGATGTGAAAATTCAGTACCAGTTTTTTTGCTTTCAGCAGCAAATTTGAATATGGATAGGTAGACTTTCTGTGCTGTTTTAGAAGAAATTAATCTTTCCCAGTCTGTTTCCAAGGCGATTAATGTTGAAAATCGTATGCAAAATACATACACTTAGGGGTGGAGCCTGATGCTTGAGACACATGATTCTCAGCCAGGAAGAACAGAAAAAGCATTACCCTTTAGAACAGACTGTTTTGTAATTAACTTTCTATAGACTTCAGTAGCAGTAGTCTTAATAGGGTTATGTCATTATAACTTCACCCCCATATTGTAACAAATAAGGGAAAAAAGTCTGTTATGGTGCTGAGAATGACACCCTGAATAATAAGGAAAAAAGTATTTTATGGTGCTGAGAGTGAGTCCCTGAATAATAAGGAAAAAACAGTCTGTTATGGTGCTGAGAGTGAGCTGCTGAATACATTACTCTTCACTTACCAGGTAAAAGAGGTACGAGTAAAAAAGAACCTTGCTGGCTCTTTGTTATACAGTGATAGAACTCAGACTGTGATGCAGCTGGCCTGGGACTCATTAATGAGACAGATGTTGGAAGTACATGCAGGGGAGGGTTTGACTAAGTGCTAAACACAAGCTCAGCCCTGTTGTGGGTTGGCAGTCCAGAAAGCTGCAGTTCAAGGACAGGAGGACAGCTGAATGGAATGCTGGGTATGGGCTGGGAATATGCAGTTAACTCTGCTGAGCAGTCATTGCGGTAGACTTCTCCTCACATGTGCCAAAGCGTGCATTTACTTTGAGGGAAGGATAGCAAGTTCTCACTTTGGCAAGTATAGACATCAGCCAGCGGGGGACATTAGACATTGGCAGAGAAAATATCAAACCTCTGAGATGATGGCTGTATTTCACAACCATACACTCTCTCAATGCTGTGCATGATAGAAGAAGAGGTGGAAAGAATTAGTCAGATAGTGTTATATGGGCAGGACTGGTAGGAATAAAACACTTAAGAATGAAATTACTTAATTACTTAATTTGTTTATTTTATATCTGTTTACCAAGTAAGACCACTGGTCCAAAGACCCTTTGCAGGCACAACACAGGCCAAGTGGCAAGGAAAATGATATGAAGTCAAAATTTAAATCGATCAATTAATCAATCGATCGATCAATCAATCAACCAATCATGATTTAGGAAATAAGGCCTCATAACATTTCTCAAAGAAGAGCTCGTTGAAATAATAATGGCGGTTTATCATTACTCATTATTATTATTATAATTTCTAAAAAATAGACATCTTTAGGTGAATGAAATTGCAGAATATAGATGTTGCTAGCAGTTAATTTACTTTGTTGACCCAGTGTACTCATTTTCCTGTGTTCTCCTTAAGATGCATATTTTATTTATCCAACGTGTTTCTCGTTTTTACGTATATGACACAAAGCATGGACTATACCTAGTGCATGCTGACATTTTTTCAAGATGGCTGTTTCAAACAACACCGCCTTTTGCATTGCAATACTTTTTGTACTTAACTTAAACTTTCTACCTTGTAGTTATATACTTTGCTCTCCTTATTGGAAGACATGCACCCACCTGGACGTTTTAAGGCCATTGTGGTATATAAATCTTTTTATTATAAAGATTCTCCTGCCTCTTCACTTCAGGTTGTTAGTTATTAATCTTTTGAAGTCTATCTTTGTATGTTTTTTTTGAAGACAATCCACCATTTTTATTTCATTCCTCTGTGCTTCAGCTATCTTGTCTATACTGGTGCATGGGGTATACCAGGTGAGGAATAATCAGTTATCTCTGCAGAGAAATATTTTGTTTTGTAATCAGTTATCTCTGCAGAGAAAGTTTTTGTTTTGTACTGCTGATGCCTCTGTCTGCACATGCTCATAGTCTGAGTGCTTCTTCGATACTTTATTATACTGTCTGCCTAGCATCATATCATATTATGAGCATTTCATATTATATGTGAGTTGTATTCGACTTTTGTTGTTGTTTCCCATCTATCAGTGTACAACTTTTGCAGGTTATTCATTTCCCGTTAAATTCTTTTCCGTCATGTATCTACTCCCTTGTGTAATTACTGTTTTGTTTTGTCACATCACCAAAATATATTCTTTTCCGTCCAGGCTTCCTGTGGGTTTAGTTATACAGGTCCTGAAAAGGACGACCCCAGTTCCCTATAGTACTCTGATACTAATGATTATTTGACCTATCATGTTTACTAAGGCCCTCTGTGTCACTTTGTTTACCATTAGTTTATGTATATATATGATATGTAATGTACTCCATGGGCTAATCATTTGCTCAATAATTTGTTTTGTGCAACACTTTGTTAAAATGTATTGCTGAATTCTAAGTGGACCACATATTCAGACTTTTCCCGTGTTTTCTTTTTTCCAGGTTACACAATCAAGTAAATCCATTTTATTCCATACAGGTTGATAGATAAACACTAGGCTAGCTGCCCTTGCAGGCCATTTTAAGCCTAGCCAGTTTCCCTTCCTAGATGAGAATCATACCCTGTAAGCTGTCTGTGTGAGGTAGACAGCTTGACCAGCTCCACAGACCTGGCTGCTTTTGCAGTGCATTTCATTTCTGTTCCCAAATAAGAGAAAAATAACAAGCAGCTTGTTTTGTTTCTCTTTTTTCTTTTTTTTTTCATTGCTTAGAAGCTGTGATACTATACCATTATGCCTTTCAAGAAGTTAATGAAAAACAGTACCAGCTCCAAATAACAATAATCTGTACATCGTCGCTTTAAAATTAACCATTTTGTTTATTAATTCTGTACGTAAATAAGTCTTAAAAATGATGTCAGTCATTTGTCCACAGAAGGGTTGCCATGGTATGTATTAGAGGACATTCAGACAGCAGTTGCAAAACCTTCTTAATAAAGATGGACAAAATGAGTTGCTCTTGATAACAGGGGATGTGAGTGCTCATGTCGGGATGGACAGAAGCAGATATGAGGATTATCTGCATCTACATGCTTAAGGCAACATGAATAATGAAGGAGGGGCCATTCTAGACTATTGTCTGGCAAACAGCTTAATTGTGGTCAACACGTAGTTAACCAAGTGAGACCGTCACAATTTACTCAGTTAGATTTCTGTCCAGTAAAGAAAGGACACTGGGGTCAAATCAAGGATTGCACCGGCATCTCTAGTGAAATGGTTGCTCCACAGCTGTAACTAATTGTGGCCACAATCAGCAGCAAAAAATGGTCAGAGAAGAATCTTTAATCAACAGAGACTAGACTGAAGACCTGGAAATTGATAGTAGAAAAAAAAAATAGAAGCTTCTCAAAACAGCACGTGTGAAGATGACAGGTATGTAAATAAAGTACATATATCAAGCCACTGGTAGTGGGATGCAGAAGTCCACAAAGTATTAAAAGAAAAAAAGGAGTTCAGAAAGAAGTGGGACATAAAAAGAGAGACAAGTCTAAATAAGAATACTAGTTGGATAGCAATAAGGATAGGAACGTAGTTGCAATGGCAAATAATGAGGCATTGGAGAACCTGTGTTACCTTCTGGAAAGTGACATGAGAGATGGCACAAAACATCTCTAGTTGTCTGCAAGGCAGTAGCAGAAGGACAAACATGATTGTCAGCAGATGCTATTCATAAAGGATACCAGCAGCAATTAGCTAATCAATACAGAGAATATAAAAGACACATGAAAGGAGTACTTGAAAACCCTACGATGTACTGATAAAAACTGTACTGTCAAACAGAAAGCCTATGACAAAAAAGGAAGGTGAAACCACCCTGGAAGCAGTATGACCTACACTAAGAAAAAGGAAGACAGGAAAAGCTGCAAGCTCAGACGAAGTTATAGTAGATATGAACAAGATGCTGCTTTTGTTGGTGGAGAAATGACAACTGAGTTTACTTGCCATGGTGGGGAGATCAAGGCAAATTCAAGATGACTGGAGATTAAACATTATAGTTCCAGTATGTACAAGAACAAAGGTGATATTCATATCTGCTTGCTTTGCCATGGTATCCAACTCCTATCACACTGCACAGAAAGGCTTGAGGGGGGTGGCAGATAAATGAATAGGCAGAGTAATAGAAAGTATAAGAGATGGACAGTTTGAATTTAGACGGAATGCAGTGCAAATGCTCTAATGGTCACAGTGAAAAACATAGTAGACAAGAAGTTGGAGATGAAGAAACCTTCCAATTTGGCATTCCAGGATATGGATGAGCTCTCAACTATGTGTGTCAGGCTATCACAGACTTAGCATTGAGTAGCAGTCTACCTTCTCCAAGGATGATGCCACAAGATAAACAGAAGATGACTGAATTTAACTATTTGCTTAGTGTCATTCAAACAGGGTACAATATTTGTCAGCCTGGAAGGATATGGTAGCCATACAGTGCTGCTTTGCTAAGGATGGCCTGTGTCTGTCACCTTTAGGTTTTGTATATTTGCTTAAATCTTGTTCTTCTCCTTTGTGCCTTTTTTAGGCATTGCCAACCTAATAACCCATCCTACCTAAACCATCCTACCTAGATAAACCAAACCGGAATTACCAAAAGGTGATACTGCTGAATTCCAGGACTCTAAACCATCCTACCTAGATAAACCAAACTAGAATTACCTAAAAGTGATACTGCTGAATTCCCGGACTCTAAACCATCCTACCTAGATAAACCAAACCAGAATTACCAAAAAGTTATACTGCTGAATTCCAGGACTCTAAACCATCCTACCTAGATACACCAAACTAGAATTACCTAAAAGTGATACTGCTGAATTCCAGGACTCTAAGCCATCCTACCTAGATAAACCAAACCAGAATTACCTGAAAGTGATACTGCTGAATTCCAGGGCTCTAAACCATCCTATCTAGATAAACCAAACCAGAATTACCAAAAAGTGATACTGCTGAATTCCAGGACTCTAAGCCATCCTACCTAGATAAACCAAACCAGAATTACCTAAAAGTGATACTGCTGAATTCCAGGATTCTAAATCATCCTACCTAGATAAACCAAACCAGAATTACCTAAACATGATACTGCTGAATTCCAGGACTCTAAACTATCCCACCTAGATAAACCAAACCAGAATTACCTAAAAGTGATACTGCTGAATTCCAGGACTCTAAACCATCCTACCTAGATAAACAAAACCAGAATTACCTAAAAGCGATACTGCTGAATTCCAGGACTCTAAACCATCCTACCTAGATAAATCAAACCAGAATTATCTAAAAGTGATACTGCTGAATTGAAGAACTCTAAACCATCCTATATAGATAAAGCAAGCCATAATTACCTAAAAGTGATACTGCTGAAATCCAAGACTCTAAACCATCCTACCTAGATAAACCACACCAGAATTACCTAAAAATGATACTGCTGAATTCCAGGACTCTAAACCATCCTACCTAGATAAACCAAACCAGAATTACCTGAAAGTGAGACTGCTGAATTCCAAGACTCTAAACCGTCCTACCTAGATAAACCAAACCAGAATTACCTAAAAGTGATACTGCTGAATTACAGGACTCAAAACCGCCCTACCTAGATAAACCAAACCAGAATTACCTAAAAGTGATACTGCTGAATTCCAGGACTCTAAACCATCCTACCAAGATAAACCAAACCAGAATTACCTAAAAGTGATACTGCTAAATTCCAGGACACTACACCATCCTACCTAGATAAACCAAACCAGAATTACCTAAAAGTGATACTTCTGAATTCCAGGACTCTAAACCATCCTACATAGCTAAACCAAACCAGAATTACCTAAAAGTGATACTGCTGAATTCCAGGACTATAAAACATCCTACCTAGATAAACCAAACCAGAATTACCTAAAAGTGATACTGCTGAATTCCAGGACTCTAAACCATCCTACATAGATAAACCAAACCAGAATTACCTAAAAGTGATACTGCTGAATTCCAGGACTCTAAACAATCCTACCTAGATAAACCAAACCAGAATTACCTAAAAGTGATACTGCTGAATTCCAGGACTTTAAACCATCCTACCTAGATAAACCAAACCAGAATTACCTAAAAGTGATACTGCTGAATTCCAGGACTCTTAACCATCCTACCTAGATAAATCAAACCAGAATTATCTAAAAGTGATACTGCTGAATTGAAGAACTCTAAACCATTCTATGTAGATAAAGCAAACCATAATTACCTAAAAGTGATACTGCTGAAATCCAAGACTCTAAACCATCCTACCTAGATAAACCACACCAGAATTACCTAAAAATGATACTGCTGAATTCCAGGACTCTAAACCATCCTACCTAGATAAACCAAACCAGAATTACCTGAAAGTGAGACTGCTGAATTCCAGGACTCTAAACCGTCCTACCTAGATAAACCAAACCAGAATTACCTAAAAGTGATACTGCTGAATTACAGGACTCAAAACCATCCAAACTAGATAAACCAAACCAGAATTACCTAAAGTGATACTGCTGAATTCCAGGACTTTAAACCATCCTACCAAGATAAACCAAACCAGAATTACCTAAAAGTGATACTGCTAAATTTCAGGACACTAAACCATCCTACCTAGATAAACCAAACCAGAATTACCTAAAAGTGATACTTCTGAATTCCAGGACTCTAAACCATCCTACATAGCTAAACCAAACCAGAATTACCTAAAAGTTATACTGCTGAATTCCAGGACTATAAAACATCCTACCTAGATAAACCAAACCAGAATTACCTAAAAGTGATACTGCTGAATTCCAGGACTTTAAACCATCCTACATAGATAAACCAAACCAGAATTGCCTAAAAGTGATACTGCTGAATTCCAGGACTCTAAACAATCCCACCTAGATAAACCAAACCAGAATTACCTAAAAGTGATACTGCTGAATTCCAGGACTCTAAACCATCCTACCTAGATAAACCAAACCAGAATTACCTAAAAGTGATACTGCTGAATTCCAGGACTCTAAAACATCCTACCTAGATAAACCAAACCAGAATTACCTAAAAGTGATACTGCTGAATTCCAGGACTCTAAACCATCCTACCTAGATAAATCAAACCAGAATTACCTAAAAGTGATACTGCTGAATTCCAGGACTCTAAACAAAAAACTCCACTTCCTGCAAGCTTTCCTAACCCTTGAAAATATAGACATCTATGTAGTTACTCAGACATGGTTTAAAACCACGGACTGTATACTGGCAATGGAGGGCTACAATGTCTTCCACATATTTAGACCACCTAATGCACAGGAAGGGATGAATGGTGGAGGTGTCTCAATTTACATGGAAAACATACACACCTTAAGGCTGGTCAATCAATAAAATGTGGTTTAAGTTATTCTACATCCCATTTACCTTAAGCGAAGACCCACATCATATCTTTGCAAGCTTTAGATCATCACCACGACACAGGAAACCTGGAAAGCATACTAAATTGTAATAAATGCACTCCCTTTTTACCCCAACCCTGTATTGATAAGTGACTTTAAGAACCCCACAATAGACTGGGGGTCATATATTTGGCCTAATATACATGCCCAGATATTGCTGGACGTTTTAAACAAAAATACTTTGTACCATCTAGTCTATACAATGACTATGCAAATGTCCTTAACCTGGTCCTTACAAACATGGCAAACATTGCACCATCCCTAGTTTGTTATCTTCACTGGTCAAGTCAGATCATAAAGATATCTCCCTTGAAATAAAAATAAAGTTGGAACCTCAGCTAACCCTGGAGCTTTTAGGAATTATTCTAAGGCACACTTCCCACTATTAAGTGACACCATGAGGAAATTTTAAACCCCAAACACTGAGAACACCATTATGTGGAATTGTTTGTGGAAACCCTTTATAATCATGTCAATAACTGAACAGAGACAGCTGTGTCCAACTGTGACAAGAGTGATTCAATAAATAAATCACCCTGGTGAAATTCGAATAGTACAACAAAAGGAAGACATCAAGGCAAAAACTACAAGGTGCCATGGCCATTAAGGTAAAAACAACATCATCTACCTAAAGAAGCAATTCAGGGGGCTTATCAAGGATTCTTAAGCCAAATGTGAGGAAGGAAACACTTCCCAGGCCAAGACAATCACAACATCAATGCCAATATACAAAACTGTACTCAATTAATTGTAAATGGAGCCATCTGTACTGAGCCAGAAGACACAGAAAATTAACTTGCTGACAAATTTGGCTACAGCTTTACTCCATCTCCTCCCAACATCCCTCAGTGAATACCCAAAACCATAACTCCCCAAACTATCACTAGGGAACAGGTGCTCAAGACATTGTTTAAGGCCAAGAACACTGCATCAATGGACACTGATAATATCCCAGGATACCTCCTTAATAGCATAAAGCATGATCTACTGTGCCCACTATAATGACTAATTAACCTCAGTCTCCAAACAGGCTTCACACAGAATGAATAGAAAACTACAACAGTCATCTCACTGCTCAAAGAGGGCCACCCATAGACCCAGAGAACTTTCGACCCCCAAGCCTGACTCGTCTAATATGTAAAGCCATGGAAAGAGTTATCATGGATGTGTTAAATGACAAAACAGGCAATGCACAGATACTAGATCCAACTCCATTTTATTTCATCAAGGGCAGGTCATGACTACTCACTCTGGTGGATTTAGGTTCATCGGTTCATAGGTAGGTACTAGGCTATCTGCCAGAAGAAATTTATAAGCCTAGCTGGAATGCATCGGCTTTCGCTGCCCCCTTAGATTAGTTTACTGTGCCTCTGTCCAGCAGAGCCATTGAAGTGATCCCTGGGGTAAACTTTCTGTTTGCCATCCACTCGTCAAGGTTTCTCTTGAAGAGGGTTAGCAAGGAGCTCTGCCTAATGTAGATTGGAATCTTGTTCCAGAGCATGGGAAGTCTCTGGGACAGGAATATATCCCTCCACCATGTCCTATTTATTGTTGTGGTGAGGTTTAGATCCCTGGAGCGTGTGGCTCAAGGGGATATGGTTTTCTTTAGGTGGATCATGTCCATTAATTCTAGGTTGGACATGGCCTTGTATGTCAGGCAGAGATCACCTCTGAGTAGGCGGTATGCAACAGAGTACATCTGGAGTTTCTTCATTCGAGCTGCATAGGGCATCTGCTTGAGGCCAGTAATCCTCTTGGTGAGGTACTTCTGTGGTCTTTCCAGTTGTTGCAGGTGTCTTGTAAGGTACATCCCAAATGGGGCATTGTACTCTATGATGGGTCTCATGAGTGATGCATAGAGGGGCCCAATGACCTCTTTTGATCTGGATGCAAACCATTTTGTGATTAGGTGGGCCACATAGAAGGATTTTCTAACACTTTGACAATGTGATTATTAAAGGAGAGGTTACTATCTACTTGGGCGCCCAGATACCTTATTACGTCTTCCATATTTAGGAGGCTACCACCTATGTGGTAGTTTGTGGGTACTTTCTTTCCAAAGGGGATGACTATGCACTTTTTGGCATTTAGCTTGAGGCCATGGTTTTGACACCAGGTATCTGTCTCAGTGAGACCCTTTTGGAGGATGTCTGTGTCAGCCGGAGAGTCGATTATAGCCTCTAGTTTGCAGTTGTCTGTGAACGTGGTCAGCCATATTCCTCCTTTGCTTGCCTGTACCTCTGAGAAGTATATGCTGAACAGGAGGGGTCCTAGGACTGAGTCCTGGAGAACGCCACTTGTAACTGGTTTAGAGTCAGACCTAGCTCCTGCAACTCTTACCATGTGGGTTCTGTCTGTGAGCCAGGTGACAACCCATCTCATGACATAAGGGTTTATGTTCAGGCTGGTGAGCTTGCCTATAATACCTAAGTGGGGAATGGTGCTGAAGGCTTTTGCAAGGCCTAGATAGGCTGTGTGGACCACCTTTCCCTTGTCTATAGCCTTGATAACTATGTCAAAGAAGTCCACCAGGTTTAGGAGGCATGATCTTCCCTTAACAAAGCCGAACTGGGTAGGGTCCAGTGTTTGGAGGTGTCCAATGCCTTTGTTAATGAGATCCATGATGATGCCCTCCATAGCTTTGCAGACCAAGTTAGTCAGGCTTATAGGCGATAGTTTCTGGGGTCCATTGTGGCTCCACCTTTGTGGAGTGGAATAACTGTTGCTGTGCACCACTCTGTGGGCATGTAGCATGTGAAGAGGCTGAGTTTAAACAGTGTGTTTAGGTGAGGGGTTAGTTCATCTTTGAGCTCATGTAGGACACAGCCTGGGATACTGTCCGGTCCCATTGATGCTGTGTTTTTGGCTTTGGAGAGGGCTGTTTTAACCTGAGTGTCTGTGATTTCAGGGGCACTACATTCTTCTGGTATAGTTATGGGCCCTTTGGGGGGTGAGAGGAGGGTGATGTTTGCACTGAACTTGTCTGCCAGGATGTTGGCTATATCGGTCGGTTCAGTGTATTTTGTGCCATTCTGCACTAACTCTGAACAGATCTGAGAATTGCCACTTAGATTCATGACATAGCTAAAGAGTGCCTTGTGGTTACATTTGAAGTCCATGGCAATTTTTCTTTCAAAGCTAGCCTTGGATGATTTTATGAGGGAATGTAGTTTAATGCTGATACTGATCAGGGATGTCTTCCCTTCTTGGGATTTTACTCTTTTTCTGTACTAGTTTCCTCCTTCTATTGTATAGCTTGTTTATAGCAGGGGTCCACCAGACTGGTTTCCTTTTCTTGGAGGAGTGAGTCTTGGTTTTGTTTGGGATAGCATGATCCATGCATTCTTGTAGGTGCCCATAGAGTGCATTAGTAAAGGATTTTGCAGCTTGGACAGCATTATCCTGTAGCATAGGGGCTTTGAAACTTCCCACCTCGGACATAAGTAATGTGAAGTTTGCTTTTGAAAAGTTTTTCACTGTGGTTTCTTTGTTCGGGGCTGGTGGCGGAATATGGATATCCAGAGTGATTAGTTTATGGTCAGATCTAACCAGCGAGGGGTTGACCTCCGCTGTGGAACACCGGTCGCCCATATTGGTGATGACCAGCTCCAATATGTTGTCACCTCTGGTGGGGATGTTGAACAGTTGATCCAGGGTGTTTGAATTTATAAATTCTAGGAAATGTTGAGCAAGGGAGTTTGTACTTGAGTAGTTCTCCCAGTTAATGTTTGGGTAATTGAAATCACCCAATATCATGGTGTTTGGTAGAACCTTTATGTTTCCCAGTGTTTGCAGGAATGCGGAGTGGGGGTCCTGGGACATGGTGGGTGATCTGTAGCAAGCTATAATTTGAAAAGCAGTTTTGCCCATTGTTAGTTGCACGTGGATGATCTCTGAAGCATTGTGCCGTGCCACTAACCTGGAGGTGTGGGTATCCTTGATGAATATGGATACTCCCCCATTTTTGTATTTTGGTCCGGGTTTTGTTGCCGAAATGTATGGTATGAGTTGTAGCCCGGTAGTGCTGGGGTGCTCTCGAGCCTTAAACCAGGTTTCTGTTACTGCACATATATCGATTTTCTCCATACTGAGGAGTGCCTCGAGTGCATGCATTTTGAGGTTTAGACTTCTGGCATTGAGTAGCATTACCCTCAGTTTTGTTACTTGTGCTATTTACGGCAGTGGGTTTGTCTTTTGAGCCTTGCCTAAAAAGGGCACTATAAGAGTGGCAAGAGCCTTGGCCAGTATTCGAAAGCCTAAGGGTGACAGGTGCAAGCCATCTCTAGCAAAGCAGCGTGGCTTGTCGAGCATGTCATCCCAGGCTGACAGACACTGGATTCCCTTTGAATGACACCAGAAACTTAGCCAATTGCTGAAATTGATATTCTTTTCACTATACTGTGGTATCAAACTTGGTGAGGGCAGGATGCTATTCAGGGTCAGGGTCATACCGGCCTGGGCTACGTGATCAGAGAGCTCCTCCATGTCTCTGTTCATGTAGTCCAAGGAGGTATGGCACAAGTCATTCACACCAACATGGACAATGACAGAGTCATATCTGTACTTATTCTGGAGGGACCTGAGTGCTTGTGTTATGTGGCGGATCCTGGCACCCAACAGGCAGTTAATAGTAACCTTCTCCTTGTTCAGCCTAGTGAGTGGCATGTCAGTGTGTCTGACTATAGAGTCACCTATTATTAGTGTGTTGGGTATGTTATTTTGCCTTAAGGGCTGTGATTGTGTGGCACACTTGTTTTGTGAAGTATGTGTTTCATGGTTTGTGTTGAGGGGGGTGGAGGTTGCTTGGATGTCTGCTTTGGAGGTCTCGGTTGCTTTTGCAGATTTTTATTTAGAGCCTCTGAGTATGCTTTCATGTATTTATGTGTGTTTTTGGCAGGTGCTGGTTTCATAGGTCTATGTGACACTGTTGGTGTGATGCAAGTAATTCCTTTCTCCTCTTGACTGCCTGGTCCAGTCTTGGGTTGAGAGAGCTTAGCCTCCAGTTTGGCTGTATAATCGCATCTCTCGCATGTATTAGTGTTTAGTGGAAGGAGGAGAGGGTTGTCTGTGTACATGAGGCAATTGTAACATTGCCTCAAAATGCCCAGCTTCGCCAGTTGGACCGGATAGTACACCTGAAACTGCCCTTCAAACATGCCTGGATAGGTACAGTGAACTGTTTTACTGATTGGCAGGTAAGGTCAAATAGAGAGCCTTGTCCTTCTCTACAGTATAGGAAGGTCTAGTGCTAAGGTTTATTAGTGCTTGCTATGAGTTTTGAGCAAGTGCCGGGATGAGAAGTGAATGGTTTGAGTGCATAAGTTGAAAGTTTGTCTAGTTCCAATGGAAAAATTGAAAAGCAGACTTTGTGGAGCCGGGAATAGTTATTCCCTAGCTAACTGGCACTACCTGGTTTTGCACAAATGCAGGTTTTATAGCAGGGAAATGAAAGAGATAGAAATTAGCCCAAAATGGCCAATAAACTACTAATTTCTGGGCTGAAACCACTCCTCCAGGGACAGATAGGCTGCTTAAAGGTCCCTCTCTAACAGTGAACAGTGAAACTTCCTTCTATTCAAGTAAGGTATGGGCAAACACAAAAACCTGTAACACAGCCCTGAATTCAGCACTAACCTGAAAACTGGACTATACTAGCTTAGAAAGGCAGGAAAACAAGTATATTTTTTTGCTTTTTTCAGAAAATAAATCAGATACAATCAAAAAACACTTTAAATGCACAGAAATGGCTATCACACTTGAGTGTGTGGCCTACAACAGTTAAGCAGTTCATTTGAACACAAAAACAACTTTGTTAAAGTGCAGGCAGTAAAATAAGTACAATATGAAGCTGAAACAAGCTTTTTATATCACAGAAACTCAAGAAAATCGGTGTTTTAGGCGGAATTGGCTAAAGGCAGCAAGAAAATGCAGAAAAATTATACTTCATCGCTCCAAAGTCTATCTTTTGTCTCTCTGCTGCTGTAGAACTCTGCAGGGCACCAGGCAGGAGCTTGCTGAGCTGTATACTTGCACAAAAATCTTGCAAATGTGGGTTTTATAGCAGGGAAATGAAAGAGAGAAATTAGCCCAAAATGGCCAATAAACTACTAATTTCAGGGCTGAAACCACTCCTCCAGGGACAGATAGGCTGCTCAAAGCTCCCTCTCTCACAGTGAACAGAAAAACTTCCTTCTATCCAAGTAAGGTATGGGCAAGCACAGAAACGTGTAACACAGCCCTGAATTCAACACTAACCTGAAAGCTGGACTCTACTAGCTTAGAAAGGCTGGAAAACAAGTATTTTTGTTTGCTTTTTTGTTTTTTTTTTCAGAAAATAAAGCAGATACAATAAAAAAAAACACTTTAAATGCACAGAAATGGCTATCACACTTGAGTGGTTGGCCTGCAACAGTTAAACAGGTAATTTAAACACAAAAACTACATTATTAAAGTGCAGGCAGTAAAATAAGTACAATACGAATGCTATCAAAACAATGGATGAGGGCAAGCTGGCACACACTGCTTACTTTGACCTGGCCAAAGCATGTGACACGATACTCACCTTGGGAGTTGTAAACAAGCCAAAAATATGTATTAACCCATATGTCACCTGCTGGATAGCTAACTCATTCTTAGATAGGACACAAAAAATTAGGATGTGGCACCTACCACCACAAAAACATTTGTTACTAGCAAAGTGCTTCAGGGCTCGATGTTGGGGCCACTACTCTTTGGCTTCTACTTACTTGACATTAAGGTAAATGTCAAAGGCCTCAGGATGACCAAGTTCACAGATAATGGCAAATTAGGTACAGTCATTGAATCTTCTTAAGACACAAATACCTTGCAACAAGGTCTGACATAGACTAATAACTGGTGTTGGAGACATGGTCTTAAACTCAGTGCCTAGATGTGCATAATAGTAAGTTTCAGTAAGACAGCCACCCCTGCAAGTTACTACATTGATAATACATCCCTAGGAGTAGACCCAGTAGTCAGAGATTTGGGAACTCATGTAGACAGCGACTTGGCCTTAGACCAACATGTGTCTGCAATAGTAAGGAAATCATTCTGTGTTGCACAAACTATACCAAGGGTATGTCAGCCAGGGCCAAAGATGTCATTACTCGATTGTAAGAAAAATTACTGAGTGCAATGTCCTCTTCCACATATATCTATCCTGGCACATGCAACAACTGCAGTGTCAACAGGAATTGACACATTTATTTATTTATTTATTTATTTGCAGTTGGTTTACCAGGATGGTCCATTGGGCCAAAAATAACCCGTTTTCAATGGAGTCCTGGGGAGAAAAGCTCCAGGAAACAACAAACTAGGTACAAACAAAAGAATGATAATAAAAATAATACAATTGTAAAAGATACAAACATTAAGTTCAAAATTCAGGAGATATTCAAACAGTACAATCTAGTGAAAAGTGATGCTACTTTACACATACAGAGTAGTTATTTTATAAGGAGCATAAGCATTATAAGGTACAGTCAGGTAACATGAGTGAAAAATAAGATGTAAATACCATATTTTTATGAGGGATGGGAGCAAGAGCATTCCCATTGGGACCTTAGATACATATGTAGAGATTTTTTGAACATGTAGTGATTGGGAGTGGTGCAAATGGATGGTGGGAGTGAGTTCCAGAGATGGGCAAGGTTAAACGATAGTAAGTTTTTACCTGGGGGACGAGTTGGTTTATGTACTTCTAGTAGGTTTTGATTGTTTGACCTTAAAACTCTATCTGGTAGGTGCATTTTGAAGGCAGAAGACAGGGAGGGACAGAGAGATGGGTTGAGAATGAGCTTATGAGCTAAGGTTAGCTGAGTATAGTTGAGTTGATTAGGAAGTTCAAGCCAATTTAGTTTTTGGAGAGAGGAACAGTGGTGGGTGGAAGACCTATGGCCGTTTGTGAACTTAGTGATTTTGTTGTAGCAAGAGGAAAGTTGTTTTTTTAGAGAGGACTGAAGATTGGTTAGCAGAGGGGCTCCGTAGAGAAGGGAGGGGATAAGAAAGGAAGAAGAGAGAGTGATTTTAGCGGAGCTTGTAAGGTACTGATTCTGACGATAGAGCATGCCTATTTTTTGATGGGTTTTTTTAATGTTTAGTTGTAGATGTGAGTTGAAATTAAGCTGGTTGTCAATTTGGACACCAAGTAACTTGGTTTCAGACACCAATTCCAGGGATGAATTATTTTCACTAGTAATTGAGAATGTATTCATATTGAAAGGAGTAGTTTTTGAAGGGGTAAATACCATTAGTTTAGTTTTGGAGGCATTAAGAGCCAGGTGGTTTATTTTCATCCAATGTTCAGTAATTGAAAAAGCTTCTTGTGTAAGCTTTTGGAGTATAGAGGGAGATGTGGCAGAGCAGATAATGGTAGAATCATCTGCATATTGGATGATGCTAGAGAATGGAATTGATTTGCGGAAATCATTTATAAATATATTGAAAAGAAGGGGACCGAGAATGGAGCCTTGAGGAACTCCGGTGGGGGTACTAAGAAAAGAGGAAGTGGTCTTTTTCCATTTTACTGCTTGGAATCTATTTGATAAATATCTGGAGAACCAGTTCACGGAGGATGGAGAGAGATTAAGTTTTGAAAGTTTATTTAAGAGCAGGCTGTGTGAGATAGTGTCGAAGGCCTTAGAGAGGTCAAGTAGTAGGGTGGAGACAATTTGGCCAGAGTCACGTGGTTTATTAACAATCTCAAGATAGGAGAGGAGGGCTGTCATAGTGCTATGATTGGGCCTAAAACCGTGTTGAGTAGGGGTTAGAAGGTTGTTATCTAAGAGATGAGGTAAGAGTTGGAGTTGGACACACTTTTCTAGGAGTTTAGAAATGGGGGACAGGATTGCAATGGGTCGGAAGTTATTGACGTTACAATTATTACCACCTTTGTGCAGAGGAATGATGAAAGCTTGTTTCCAGAGTTGGGGCACTGTACATTCATGGATGGAACGGTTGATTAGTATGCTTATAGGATAGGCAATTGCTTCAACAGCTATACTAAAAAGTGAGAGGGAATGTTATCAGGTGCATTAGTACATTGCTTCAATTTCTGAAGGAGTTTCTTTATAGTAGAAGGTATAGGTTTTAGTGAGAATAAAACTGAGTGGGGAGAGAGAGAGGTAGAGGATGGTAAGGAAGAAGTTGAAGTAGGGGTTGGAGAAGAGGTGGAGGATAGACTGTGAGTGGATGGGAGTGAGGAAGGAGTGGTAGTGAAGGGTGGAATGTTAGCAGGAGAGGGTGGGGGTGTTTTAGGTGGTGTGGTGGGGCTAAAGAATGAGGAAGTTAGTTTGCTAATAGATTCAATGAAAAAGGAGTTGAATTGAGTAGCTAAGTCTAAATCAGGGACATTTGGGTCTGGGGTAGGGGTGTGTGGTTTACTGGGATTAAGGAGGGTAGAAATTCCTTTCCAAAATCTTTGAGGATTTGTTTTATTATTGTTTTGGAGTGTAAAGAAGTATTTTTGTTTATCAGAGATAATAGACTTTTTTACTTTATTTCGAAGAGTTTTGTACTCAATATGGTGTTCAGGGGTCTTGTTTTTCTGGCTTTATCTCTAAGTCGCATGGTTGACAGTGTGTTTTTGATTAGCCAGGGGACAGAATTAGCTTTTATTCTCTTTGTCCTCAGAGGGGCTTGGGAGTCTAGTATTTCTAGGAATATTGAGTTGAAGTGAGCAACTGCGTCTTCTAAGGATAGTGTCCTTAGATTGTTCCAGTTAACTGCTTTTAGGGAATTTAAAAAAGGTTGTTGGGTTGAAGTTTTTGTAGTTATGGGTAGTAATACAATTGTGGGTGTGGTATAAGGTACAGGGGAGTCGGTGGGTGAAGGTGGGCATATGATCGCTTAAAGGATCGGGAAGAGTACCACTGTCTGAGAAATTGTGGGGATGTGACACTAGAATCCAATCTAGAATACTGCCACAAGAGAGGTTTTTAGATGGGCGTGTAACAGTGTTGATTAATTGGGAAAAGTTGTATAGGTTGATGTTTAGGGGGGTAGTTGGTGACTGGATGGAGGCCCAATTAATATTTACATCTCCTAGGATTATGGTTTCATTGTTGATAGTGTTAGAGAGCCAGTAGAGGATATCTTCAAGTGTGGAGATATTTTCTCTTGGGGGAATGTAGAGGGATGCTAGACATATGTGTTTATGCTTATTAACTTGTAGGAGAGTTAGAAGTAATTTGACGTTGTTAAATTGTGGAATAGGTTTGTTATAAGGAGTAATTAGTAAGGCAGATGAATATAGGAGAGCTACTCCGCCTCCTTTTTTGTGGGTCTTATATTTTCTGAAGATAGAGTAGTTAGCTGGAACTATTTCAGAGTCTTTTATAGAGGGTTTTAGCCATGTTTCTGAGATAGATAGGATGTCAGGTTTGTTGTGCATGAGCCAGGCGTGGAGGGTTGTGACTTTGTTGACTATGCTTTGGGAGTTTAAAGAAGTGAATAATATAGGCTTGTGTGTGGAGGTGGAGGGGCCTGGGTTGGGATGGATATCACCTGATAAGAGACTGGTAATCAGATGAGAGATTGGATTAGTGAGGTAAATTAGCAGTTTGATAAAAGGATTGGGTTTTGTTGTGATTGTAAAGGGGTTCATATTTGCTATGGGAGTGGAGATTATCTGAGAGCTTAATAGTTTTTATGAGAAGGATAGGAGATGATTTATAGGGTATAGATGGGGAGAAATAGATGAATGTGAATGAGTGAGAGGGGAGTTAAGATGGTTAGTTATGTGATAGCATTGTGTATGGTAGGAGGTACAGGGTTGGGTGAGGTAGCAAAGATACGAAAGTTTAAGAAGTAGTAGAAGTAAAATAGAGATGGATGAAGGTTTTAAGAGCATGTTGATTAAGGTTGCTTGGTGGTGTTATATTGTAATTATTCAGTATATGTTTATAAGGAGTATTATACAAGGTTACGATGGTAGAAGTTTGAAAGATAGTGGGGAGTAAGGAGTAGGTAGGGTAAAGGGGTGTGGTTGCTGGAGTAGGTGATTGGTAGAGGGAAGAGGATCAATTATCAGAGTGAGAGTTTGGAGTTGAGGCTGATAGTGTAGAATAGAAGAGGGTGTGGTTAAAAGGTAATTGGTTGGAATAGGGCGTGTCTACGGTGTTGGGTGATGATTGGTGGAGAGGAAGTGGGTGTGGTTACAAGAGGGATATAGCTAGAGGTGCTAGGGGCGGGTGGCATTTGGGGGCAGGGTAGGGGAGCGGAGTGAGCCCGAAGGGTGAACGGAGCGGGAAGAAACCAGGAGAAGATCAAGAGCCAATCAGTGGAGCATAGATTACAGGAGAGTAAGTTGTGGCAGGGTAAGTAGGGGTTCTGGATGAAATATATATATGGTTATAATAGGGAGAGAGGGTTATATGGTATAGGAAAGTAAGAAGAGAGAGTAAAAGCTGAGAAAAAGCAAGAAGTAAATAAAGCAAGGCAAAAGTCAGTGGGGAGGGGACGACCTCTAGGAGTATTATACAAGGTTACGATGGTAGAAGTTTGAAAGATAGTGGGGAGTAAGGAGTAGGTAGGGTAAAGGGGAGAGTAAAAGCTGAGAAAAAGCAAGAAGTAAATAAAGCAAGGCAAAAGTCAGTGGGGAGGGGACGACCTCTAGTGGCCAAACGCAGGAGTGCACTAGAACCACTAGGGAAGTCTATGGGCTAAATAGGAGTGAAATAAGGAAGATCTAGTGTAGCACAGGGAGTCGGATGTGAGTGAGGAAAGAGAGGGTGAAATAAGAGGGGTTTAGGCTGCTGGCTGCCCTGGCAGGGAGATAGCTTATACAGATACCAAGCAAAAGATTGGAGATGTAAGTATCAGCAGGTACACATACTTCTTCAATTCCTCTGGGAGACTCCTGGTCCAACTTTCCAAAGGGGGTCGAGGCAGCAGAGCAGAAATACTGCCTGTGCAAATAAAGTATGACTGTGGTGACTTTGGTTAGGTGTATATGTCCACCCAGGCGAGGTCCCAAGGGGAAATGCAGGGGAAAACAACTGGAGATGGAAGAAAAGGTGAGAGAGAATTAGTAACTGTATAATAGTGACACACCTTATGTCCTAGTAGTTGTAGTTAGCAGGTAAGGCAATTGGCATAAACACAGTACAAGTAGGAAATGCAGAGAGAACTCAAAATACACAAATAACAGTAGATACTAACAATATAAATGCAGAGAGAACTCAAATACCCAAAGAGCAGTACATTCTATCATAAAGGGTAATGCACATTTGAAAATACATCGGACCAATACACAGACAAGTCTACAGCTAGGCTCCACCATCAAACGATGTGAAAAAGGAGCAATGTCATCAGAAATATGGAGTGCAAACAGTAGGCTCTAATATAGTCAGCGTGCTCTATAAGCAGTACAGTATATGAAAGACTCAATTATCAAAAGGTATTGCTACAGAGGTCAAGATAATATTTTAAGACTAGTATACCATACAATAGCGACTAGCTAGGTGCATGTGAAGGTAACGCATACACGTGGAGACTAGCGTGTTACACAAGCATTAAATCAGTAAATGCAGCACATTTTAAACAAAGCATATAGCAGTACAAAAGCAGCTAGAACAGTCGATCCATCCAATAAACATTAACCTTCCATACATCAACTTGTATAAAATGCAATCTTTTTAGGAGTACAGGAGAAAGTATACAGTCTAGTCTAACACAGGCATAGCAGGAGAATGGAGGGCAATGTCGCACTATATTTAGTAGCGACTGCCTAAATACAAGAGAAACCAGGTCCAAGTGTAGATAGGTTTACATAAACACAACAATACTGAATATTAAGCTTCCCAGGTACAGTTACAGCAATGTCGCACTATGGTCAGTAGCGACTGCCTAGACACAAGAGAAACTGGACAAAAATGTAGATAAGGTTTACGTAAACACAAGATATTAAATAGTAAGCTTAACCAGTACATTTACATCAATGTTGCACTATGTTCAGTAGCGACTCCCTAGACCCAAGAGAAACCGGTCACAATGTGGAAAGGTTTACATGCCACAAAATACTATATAGAAGCTTCAACAGTACATTTATATAAAATATGCAGTGAACCCATCTGTATAGACTAACAAGCAATATACTGCAATCAACACTTTAGATAGCAGAATCGATTACAATAACAGTCGATAATATTTGAGTGAAGAAAGCTGGCAAGGCATAGCAGTGGTAGTCCTGTTAGCACAATTTCAAGGGAATATACCTGATAATAGCTCTACAAAGTACACATCAAAACAACTTACTGTAGGAGTGTACTCCTAGCCAGGTGCACGCAGCAGCAGAGGACGAGTGGGATTCAAAGATGGCGCCCTGAGGGGAGGGAGTGGTTATATCACCTCTAGGCGGATGTAGAGGGAGGGGGGGGAGCAGGGATGCAAGCTAGCCAGAACAGGCCGGAAGGGCTAAAGTCCTGCAGAGAGAGAGGTATAGATACACAAAGGAATAGGGCAGGCAAGGGAGTAGGGAGAGGAGCTAGAGTAGGGCTAGGTGGTAAAGGATAGCGATAGCATACACAGTATGTATGTAAAGTTAGACAGAGGCAGGAAAAGCAAGAGAGAGGGAAGTGAGCAATGTAGCTTAGAGAGAAGAGGATCAACCAGACCCACAGGTAAAGGCAGGAATCAGAAGAAGCAAGGAACAGAGCGTGGGAGAGCAGGAGAAGATCACATATGTCCAAACCTACACCAAAGTACTATACGGGCATTTATATAGCTGCATGGAATCAGGAACACCCAACAGGACAAAATCTTCTTCCTCAAGGAACAGTAGACCTGTCTGGTGGACATCTGCAATAAATAAACTCTATAATAAAAGGTAAAAAATTGCTGTCCAGGACCAAGAAGGAGCAGGTACCTAACTGGAAGCAATTTCTCCTTAGCCTGAAGAAGCAAATAAGAGCACTAGTGAAATCCTCCAAAGCAAACTCAGAGTCCAAACTGGCTGCATCTACTAAAGACAATCATAAGACCTTCTTCACATGTGTCAGCAATATCACAGGAAGCACTCAGATCTGCCCAGAACTGGTGGTCAAGGACACCACATACACAAACGCCATAGATATAGCCAACCTGCTGGCAGACAGGTTCAGTGAGAACTTCACCCCTCTCTTCCCCTCTTTCCCCATCACTATATCAGGACATCCCCAGCACTTACACCCCTTCCCTTATCTCTAGGGAGCAGGCTATCACTGCCCTCTCAAAGGCAAAATATACAGCCTCCATGGTACTCAATACCATCCCAGGCTGCATCCTACATGAACTCAGGAAGGAACTTGCAGCACCATTAGGCACCCTATTCAAAAAAGCCTGAGTACTGGCTTCATCACAGCTGAGTGGAGGACGGATACTGTCATCCCTTTGCACAAAGGTGGAGCATCCACTGTTCCAGGAAATTATAGACCCATCAACCTAGCTAGCCTCATCTGCAAGACCATGGAATGGATTATCATGGAGCTCATTAACAAGGACATTGGCAACCTCCAAGCACTCGATCCCACAGAGTTTGGTTTTGTCAAGGGAAGGTCATGCCTGTTACATTTGATTGACTTCTTTGAGACTGTCAATGAAGCCATGGATGAGGGAAAGATGGTGCACACTACCTACCTTGACCAGGCCAAAGCCTTTGATATTATTCCCCACTCAGGTATAATACACAAACTCTCTCAACTAGGCATCAATCCATACGTTACCAGATGGGTAGCAAACTGGCTCACTGATAGAACCCACCTAGTCAAAATAGGGGGAGCCACCTCAAACGGAATACTTGTAAAAGGTGGTGTACCTCAGGGATTGGTCTTGGGGCCTCTGTTGTTTGGGATATACTTTTCTGAGGTGCAGGCTAAAACCAGTGAGCTATGGGTGGCCAAGTTTGCAGATGATGGCAAGCTGGACATTGTCATCAATTCCTCTAGTGATGTGGACATCCGCCAAGGGAGTCACACCCAAGTAAATGACTGGTTCCAGAAACATGGTCTCAAACTGAATGCCAAAAAATGCATCATTTTACTGTTTGGGGAGAGTGATGTCCCCACAAGTTATAACATTAATAACAGGTCCTAAGCATGGAATCAGTCATGAGGGACTTGGGCACCTATGTTGATAGCAAACTGACTTTTGACCACCATGTCGCCTCCACTGTATGGAAAGCTTTCTACATGGCTTGCCTAATTAGTAAGGGTATCTCTTTCAGGGTCAAAGAGGTCATACCATCCTCGTATTATTCCCTTATAAGACCCATTATTGAATACAATGCCCCTTTGATTACGTACCTCACAAAGCACATGCAGCAGCTGGAGCAACTACAACGGTTTCTCACATTGAGAATCCAGGGCCTCAAACATTTACCCTACACAGATAGGCTGAAAACCCTGTGCCTCTAGTCAGTCTCATACAGATTCCTCAGAGGTCACGTTTACCTGGCATACAAAGCAATCTCAGCCCTACCTTGATGGGACTGCTGCATATCCGCAAGCCAAGCTCCATTCGAGTAACCTACATGCGTGATCTCATCCTGGTCTGTGACATAAAACAGGATTTGTTGGTGGGACAAATTTTGTCCCAGAGACCCCCCCCCCCCTCTGTGGAATTGACTCCCTCTCGATGTCAAGCATAGTTCATCATTAGCCCTTCTTAAGTGCATCCTGGATAAGTAGATGGGGAACAGAAAATACACCCCTGGGATTCCACCTGTGTCCCTATTGGACAGTGGCATTAGGTGCTGACTTGTCGGAACATGGACTATATCCTTGGCTAGGCTTGTAGGAACCGCAGGGCCAATAGCCTAGTAACTTTCTATGATCCTATAAACAGAGGTTCCTCACAAAAATAATACATGGTTTATATTACAAGTCATATGCATTCTACCCCAAAGCCTTCTTTTTATTGTCTGACTCCTACAGGCTTCTGATAGGTGGTCCATGCCTAGTCTACAAAGCATCCTCTGATACAGCCTTAATGGACATGTTGCACATTCACAAAACAAATAGCATCAGAATCACCCATTCCAGGGACTTACACCTTACCTAGAATATAAATAGGACATGTTGGAGGAAGACATATGTGTCACAGAGACTACCCCTTCTCTGGAAAAAGCTTCCCATCCATGTGAAGCAAAGTTATTCCCTGAACGTATTCCAACAAAACTTGGTTCAGTAGCTGGGGAATCTTAAATTTTAACCTGGGTATAGCATCTGGGTCTCTGTAAATGAGAAGAAGCTTGTAAAGAAAGAAGAGAGATGAAGCTTGTACAGTTAATCGTAAATGTTTTAATAGAACATCAGATTATCAAGTTTTAATTCCATACACTGTTATTGATTGTCATGTAATGTTTATTTAATTATTTGAAATGAGTTTGGGTCATGAATGCTTTATTCTTATGAAGTCTGATTTAAATTTCAGATGAAAATGCTAATAAATTTATTGGACCTTCACTTTGTTAGTGTGGTATCATTTCTGGTTTTAGAAGCTTGTAAATACTTGATCACTCCTGCCTGAATTTGTATACCCCCCCCCCCCACAAAACCCAAGAGACCAATACCTTCCTAATAACTCCAAGAAGAATGCATAGGTCTAGAAAGGCCCACTCATGGGCCTAGTATTCTATGATCCTATGGAGAAAGCATATAACAATATCCCAAGAAGACTGATTTGGGCAGTCCTGATTTGGGTTCAAATTCCTGAAAACATTGGTAAAATTGGTGTAGGCTTGTGTAATGATCCAATATGAAAAGCACTCAGAGTTACAAATATTTCCTGTATGTGAGTAGTTGTACAGCAGGGCTTAGCTAGAAGCCTATTAGTATTCATACTGATGACAGACTACATCAGCAAACAAGTGTGAGGGAGCAGATCAACAAAGCTACTGTACACAGGCAATGTGGCATTACAAGCAAACTCCAAACAACAACTATGTAAATGATAAGGGACTGAAGACACATGAGATGAATCTGAGTAGAGATAGGACAACCACTGGACTGCAAATGGGGAAATAAAAACAAGTTAAAAACTGAGCTAGAAGGGAAATAGTGAAAGAGGTTAACAGTTTCAAACATCCTGTAAATGTAGTTGAGGAGAATAAAAACATGATTAAGGGGGCCAAATCTAGAATTAGAGATGCTGCAGCCAACTTTATTAGAAGAATGCCAACAAAGCTGAAAAGTGAAAGGCATAGAAACTTGGGCAGTAAAGGTAGAGCAGCTGAGAAAGCTTGAGGAGATGAAGATGAAGTGTCTGGGCTGAGTAGTAGGATTGATTCAGTGGGTCAGACAAAGAAATGAAGACATCAAAGCTAAAGTCAAAGTAGCCTCGATTACAGAGATGGTAAAGGAGAACAGATTAAGGTAGTTCAGTCACATGTACAGGAAAGCAGAAGTTGGAAGAGGCAAGAGGAAGCAAGCGTACACAATGATGTAAGCCAAGAGATGAATGGATTTCATGAGAGAACAGAGACAGTTAGTCATGACTGTCAAAGAAGATAGGAGAGTGTTAATGAATCAAGAGAGATGCACCACCTTACTAAAGCATGCCAATCTTACCCTTAACCCTGACCCTTCCTCTAATCCCAGCCCTATACATTACCTTAGGAAAACCCTTTCCATAACACTACTAGTATGCAAGACATACACGACACACACCACATGCAGTAGCACACATGCACAACACAGGATGGGGGGGGATTCAAGAAGGTGCAGTGATATGTAAACCTCCAAGTACACATAGCAGTACCTTACCCCATTCAGTAACCACCCTTACATGGTGTTGCACAGTCATCTAACATGAAGATGTGCAACACCATGTAGGGCTGGCCCCATGGTTGTGCCGAATGCTGATGAGGCATGAGAGGGGGAGAGGCACATGCTAATAAGCCATGTCACTCTCACCAGAACCACCTCTAGAAAGGCATTTTAAATATTATGGAGGGGGGTGGATGGGGGGCAGACAGACTAGAGATGGTATATTGGGGAGGGAGGGGGGGTCTGGAGGTGGGGAATTCCAGTACCTGCACAATCCTACTGTCTATAAAATCCTAGAAGCTCCACTCAATGCACTGTCAGCCATATGTATACCATCTCCTGATACTGTCTGTTCCACCATCTTGTGCCACGATCATTGCTGAAAGTGGTCATTGAGCCAGTTCATCTACCCCATTATCAAACAAATAAATTAGATAAAGCATACTGGTGAACTGCGTTTGGAAGATTTACTTCAATGTTTTCTTCTCTTATTACCTTTATGTATGTACAGTAAAGGACAGCCATAATATGCACTAGTATGCACTGGATAAGGCATGTAATAGCTTGATTTTACTCAATACATAGACACTGATGTGGATATAGCTCCAGTAGTCTCAGCGGTAACACCATAAGGATGCACATAATATGGCTTTTATCATCTTGTTGATCAAAGCCCCAATATAGCCAATGAAATAAAATACATTTGCCTTCTACTTCCAATATTTGCTCTAAAGCAGTTAGACTACTGCCATACCTGGTTAAACTGTATGATCATATGCCAATTAGTAGTATAACTTGTAAAACATTAGCTGTAACTTAGGTTTATAAGCCAGGTATTGAGACCTGCTGGAAAATGTATAAAATAGTCTCAATAAAGGGGTTCATTGCTACCATTTCATAAGTATTTGAGCACTTCTGGCTTTTGTGGAATTGTTTGCTGATTTTTTTTTATGCTTGCTATTTATATTATAGTCTAATGTGCCTTTGTTTTTTTTTTTTTTTGTTTTGTTTTGTTTCTTTGTGGCTGGATTAACTCCGAAGTGGCACTTCATTGTACAGGGTTGTATACATTTTAAACATAAAGTGATAGTTATAGCTCTATACCAGGAAAGTTAAAACTATTTTGCACTTAATTTTGTTCTGCTATTTCTGTAGATTTAACTATATTTAAAGCACTTACTAAAACAGTTCGTTTAGACAAGTGTTGGTGCGATTCCAAAATGGCTGCCATCCTATAAGCAGTGTTTTCACAGAGCTCTGCCACTCTCCTAAAATCTAACACCTAATTTTGAGGGTTGAAGCTCTTTTCAAACCATAATAACTCTACAGAAGACTCAAGAAGCTTACCTACTGTGATTACCAACATTTTGAGAGAGCGAGAGAGGATCTGTTGTGAAGGATTGTGCCTGATCTGTCAGTCTCCTCTTCTAATAGGCCGGACTACATGTGCACTAGGCCTCGGAGGCCCTCCACTCCTGTGAAGAAAAAAATCAGTGTAAAGATACTAAACCATGTCGAAAGAACTGGATCACATGGAAACTCAGACTACTAAAGCAAAATTTTCAACTATTGCCTCCCCAGAAAAAGAAGTAACCACAAAAAGGGCTAGAACTACTAAACAGTAAGAGGTGCCTAAGGTAACACCAGTAACATCAAAAGAGAAACCTGACTCAAACTACATGGAAGAACTAAAGACTGCTCTTTTACCTATTCAAACAGCAATCCAAGGCCTCTCACACCAACTTAAATCTTTCAATGAATCCATCGACAGAATCTTAACCAGAATGGACAAAACAGAAGCAAGGATGCTGGAAAATGAGATTAAAATGGATCAGTTACAAAAAGAACAAAATAATAATGACTCAAACATAAAGATCATACAACAGAAATTAATTGATCTCGAAGCCAGATCCAGACGTAAAAACCTTATTTTTAGAGGCATCCCAGAAAATATAACACAAACAGACTTGTTAGAAAGCATCTCTGAAATTTTCTCTATTTTCCTGGATAAAGAACCTCTCTCAGATAAAATAATTATTGAACGCGCACACAGAGCCCTAAGACCAGCAAGTGACAATACTATTCCGAGACCAGTATATGTTAAGATTCTAAACTACCAACATGTGAATAAGATAACAGTTGCATCAAAAAAAAAGAAATTCATACAATGGAAAGGCTCAAAAATATCCCTCTCTCCTGATCTCCCAACCCCAATCAAGCAAGAGAGACAGAAATTAGCTCCCTTCTGCGCCTACTTGATCAAAAAACAAATCAGATTTCAAATGAGGTATCCTAATACCCTTAATTTTACTCGCCAAGGAGTTCAACTATCAGCACAAAACTATGAAGAAGCAGTGGTTATCTTTGAAAAAACATTTAGAGAGCGTCCAGACAAAGCAACACAAAAGGCTTAGCTGATATTTAAAAAAAAAAAAAAAAAAATCCAAAATGTGCTATTGCAAGACACAAAAGCATTAGTAACCTTTGGAGTAAGATAAATTTTCACTATCAGCCCCATTCCATACCTCTCAAACTGAAAGTCTGGCACAAGCTACTTAATTAGTTAAACTCTGCCTAAAAAAGGCAGCTCTTGAAAAGAATGTCTACAGTATAAGATATCAGTAATAAAAGAAGTCTAAATCCCCAAATAACACACTTCCGAAGAATGTGAACAGTGAATAACAGTTATTCGAGGAGCTTTCTAGGTTTAAACCCACAAGCATACCTTATTAATTGACTGGCGAACGTTCTCTGGCTCTTCCATGACTAGCGACAGCTACGGAGGGTACGCGACCTACAAGACAGTCCCTGGATAAATCCTCATACTACAGGCCTGCCAAACAAGACACTTAGACCTCCGACACTTCGATGACCCTCAGCCTTCCCTTGATGCAAAGGGCTCTTAAAGGAACAGCACCTTTTAACACTTCCTCGGTGGTTCGAAATCCAGATATCTTCAGTCTTCAGATTGTCTTCAGAGTGTGAGCCAGTCGAATCCGCAGAAGCTGCAAATAACCACGACAGATCGGAGAAGGCGTAGATAAAGTTATACAAGATATGGCCCAAGTTGGAAGATGTAACATTAAAAGAAGAGACCTCTGAAGGAAGCAACTCTAGATGACTAGAGCGTGCATTCCACGAAGGTTAGTACTGCCTGCCAAGAAGCTGCACGCTTCTCCAAAACGCTCTGAAAATGTCCTGTATATTAGTTAGCGACCAAATGACTGTATATGCACCTACAAATAATGTGACTACCTGGAAAACATTTTTCAAGAAAAAAAGTTGACAACAGACATTGGCTCATGTGAAGGTTAAGTAATGATTTTAGTAAGGATTTCATACCCCAGACAGACTCATAAATCTTTTGAGATGCACTTTAATATCTTCTGCCCTTTGAAAAAGATTTAAAGGAAAACAATGAATAATAGTAGAAATAAAAGCAAAACTGCATTGAAATGCCCTTTTGTAGAATAAGTAAGCAAATGTATATTCTAAATATGTTTAACACAATTCAACATTGCTAGAATGTGCATGACTTTATGATCTAACAAGTGTTCAGATGTGCAAAAAAGAAAACATCTTGCACTTTCACATATTTATGTTAGAGATCTTAACTCCTTAAGGCACTCCCCTATTTCTGATGAAAGTAGCAACCATTTTCAATAGTGGTACAAATTATTCAGTAATGAAAGTCTTGCATTTTGGGTGAACTACTTACATGTATCATTTTGGCTGCAGTGTCTTGAATAGGATTTGATGACTGACAAGGCAAGGAAGCCATAGGGAAATTTGTTAGGCAAAGGCAAAGTTTTATGTTTCCCCTTTAGGTATTGCAAACCACATTTTGAACCGTAGGAAAAAGGAATGGAAACACTGCATGGGCTTTGCTATGCATTTTGATATATGGTGTGTTAGAAAATACTATCTGGGTACAATATCTTTCTCTTATTTGGTGATTCCAAGATCACGTTACTTTATTTTCCCAGACCCTTCCGGGCTTAGGGGGAGGTGGATAGGCACCGGGATTAAGCGGGAAGGACTTATCATACTTGCCCTCATGCTCATAATACAGTGTGTCAATAAAATACAGTGTTGTTTCTATTCTGTAAGTTATTCCCTAGAGCTTAAGGTACTTATTTCACTCAAATGTTGTGGAACATAAAATCATGGAACATTAAGGGATTACAATCACCTAAAAAAAAAAAAACTACTTATGCATTTAACCTTGAAATCTTCCTCTAATATTACCTTTCTTCAGGAGACTCATTTGTTGAATCAGCAATGGGAACAAGAAAAATCGAGACCATGGATCAAAAAGATCATAGCGTCAGAAGGCACTACGAATAGTTCAGGAGTAGCCATTATTATTAAAAACAATTTTGGCGCAGATATAGAAAAGGTGGGGTCAGATGAGGAGGGTAGGTGGTGTTACTTCACTACAAAACACCCTGTATTAGTTAAACCTATTCTAGTTATAAACATATATGCCCCCTGTACATCCCAACAAACTTTTCTCACGAAATTGTGCAACCTCATCACTTTATTTCCTAACCACTATTATGTTGTAGAAGGAGATTGGAATTCAGTACAGGACCCCAAAACAGACAGATCAAATCCCAAAGCGAGATTTAACTACTTAGCCCACAAAACCATCATTGAATTGAAAGAAGACTTCAATTTATTTGACCCGTACATATTTTCGGACCAGGTACAGAAAAAGAAAAATTACACTTTTTTCTCTAGCTGTGCCAAAAGCTGGTCTAGACCGGACTTTTTCCTTATATCCTTGGCATTCTATAACATGGACATTTTGTTCACCCGATCTCCGAGAACACTTTCAGACCACTCGAAGATCTGTATAAGTATTCACCAACATAGCAAGGACCCATCAATCAGAACAGATATCAGTTGGAAGTTGAACCCCAACCTTCTAGGGAGAGAGGAAATAAAATCTCTAATTAATGAATATCTAGATGGCTTTCTCCAATCAAAGGACTCCTTCCAATCTCCCATAGACTGTGAATGGGCCGCAGTTAAGTCAATGATTAGGGGTTCATTGATAAATAAAACTGCATATTATAAAAAACTTCGGAACAAAAAAGAAAGGGAATTAACTGCCCAGCTGCATAAAGCAGAAGAATCCCAAGTGAATCACACTACACTACTGGAAGAACGTATAATCCAGCTACAAAAAGAACTAATCTCCTTACAAGCAGATAACCTGAGTTTACATGAGATTAAATCCTTGGCGTTATACGCAGATGTAATACATAGTCCCTCTAGATTTTTGGCCAGAGTGATCATCCTAACTAAATCCTCTACTTTTATACCAGAGATACAATTCCAAGGCAAGGATTACCAGAAACCTACTCAAATTATTAAAATTTTTGAGAATATCTTTTCCCAAACCTATGGACCCTCTGAGAACATGACTGATGAAACAGAAATACAATCCTTTCTTAATGACCTAACCTTTGCCAAACTAACAGAGAAACAAAATAAATTCCTAGAGAGGGATATTAATACACAAGAAATTATTTCTGTTATAAAAAACCTCAAACCCAATAAATCCCCCGACCCAGACGGTTTTACGGCAGAATTTTACAAAGCTTTTAAAATGAAAATAGCCAAAATCTTAAAGTTATTGTTTAATTATATTATTTCCAGTGGGTTTAAAGATATCCATTTGAACGCCTCTAGAACTGTCCTCATCCACAAACATAATACAGACGCAAAAAATCCGGGGAACTACAGACCCATCTCCATGATTAACTTAGACATGAAAATTCTAGCCACGATCCTGGCTAATAGGCTCAAAGCCATTATCTCATATATTATTTCCCCCGAACAATCGGGTTTTATTCCAGGTAGACAAACTAATGATCAGACCTTACTTTTAGAAGCATCGATACATCATTCTAACCTAAAAAAACACCCGGTATATGCTTTAGTAGTAGATGCATCGAAGGCGTTCGATAGACTAAGTACTAAATTTTTATTTGCTATCTTACCATACTTTAATATCCCAATCTCTTTTATAAACAAATTAAAAACTCTCTATTCTACAGCATATACCACCCTACAAATCAATAAACACGTATCTAACAGAATCAAAATTGTTAATGGAGTTATGCAAGGTTGCCCTCTTTCCCCTCTCCTCTTTAACTTATATATGGAACCACTTTTCATGCTAATTAAACAAGCTACCTTTCACCAGCCCCCTAATATATATAACTTAAAGATTTCCCTATCGGCATACGTGGATGACCTGAACATATATTTCACCCTCCCCAACTCTGACCCAATTAGAATACTTTCTTCTATCAAAATATTCTCTAACCTAGCAAACTATAAGATAAATAGGGAAAAACCCTTAATACTCCCTCTAAACATTCACTCGAGGTTACCTAACATTACATCAACTACAGAGATCAAATTCAAAGATCAAATACAATACTTAGATATTCAATTTTCACAAGGTAACCACAGTTACTATCAGGACAATGTAGTCAGGTACTGGTCAAACGTGCAAAATGATATCATAAAATGGTCTAAGCTCAAGCTACCGTTTTTGGCCAGAACAACAGTGATTAAAATGAATATACTCCCTAGGCTTCTCTACCTATTTCAGGCAACTACTAACACTCTGCATAACAATTTTTTTAAAAAAATTATAACATCTATTTCTAAATTTATCTGGGCCCCTAAATCGGTCAGGATTAGCTATTCAAAGCTTATCTGTCCTAAGGAACAAGGGGGACTGGGCCTACCTGACTTTAAAACCTATTATGAGATTATTAACGCTAGTAGAATTTTTAAAATAGCGTCCTATAAGAAGAATAAACCGTTATGGGCCCCACCATGGATGTCTCTTTATAATAACTATATTAAAACATTAAAATTCAACCCTGCGGCTCTCCCATTTTTAAATGAAGATAACCTAGGGACCCTAAAACACACAAAAAACATAATATTTAGCATAAAATCCCTGCAGGCAATCTTTAAATCTCTGAACCTTTCACACTCGTTTGTTATTTTACAACCACTTCATCTAAACCCTAATCTTAAGCTAAACGGATACATGCTAAACTTGGAGCAATACCCTTTGTTGCTAAACACCTCTATCTCGGATCTTTTCCCCCTTAGACACCAATCAATACCTGACATGAGAACTAATCTCGGCTTACCATATAAGTACTTAATGATACTTCGACAAATTAGAGAACTAGTAAGTAAATTCCTAGAACACCCACTAGTTTCGGACAATGATATCTTAACGTGTAAAACACTAATAAATCTCCTGCTCAGTGAAAAAAAAATTACCTCAAATGTGTACAAAGTCATTATGACGCTTAGATACCAGAATAAACTAAATGTTTCGAAACTCTGGTCAAAGATCAACTCTGATATTAACCAAAACCAACTCGCTAAGGCTATAAACCTAAGTACTAAATCAATTCCCTTTAAGAAGATGAAATACACCCAAATGATGATCATGAACAATGCGTATTTTACCCCTACGATCCTTAACAAAATCTTCCCTAATCTATCCCCTAAATGTAAATATTGCCCGAACCAATCAGATGATATCCTCCACTCGTTTTGGAGCTGCAAATGTTCCTACAAGTTATGGTGTGCCATGAGGGTGATTCTTGAAAGAATTGGTTATGAAAAATCCACCCTGTCATGGGAATTTACCATTCTTCATATCCCCCCCCCCCCCTGGAGTATCAGAAAGAAAATGCAAGGTACTGATTCCTATCTTTATGTTAATCAAATATTACATCTCCTTGAATTGGAAAAACAGACACTCCCTATCATGGGAAGGATTTAAACACATAGCTATTAATTACCTCAAGGCACATAAATACCTGTTCCACAATATTAAACATAAACCAGTTATGAAGGAATTTTGGGAAATATTATCTGAACATATACTTAAATAAGTACTGTTATCGTACAGATACCAATAGTCCTTATCATGCTGTACCTGAGTTATATAGGAATTGATGTGGGCACTGTATGAGTTGTACATAGTTGTTGTTTTTGATGTTCTTATCCTATACATAATTTGCATAATGTATATTCTCATTTAGATGTATTGTCTGTCATGGTTTTTGTCCCTTTATGTAAGATTGAAAATTTTGCAATAAGAAAAGAATTCTCAAAAAAAAAAAAATAGACAAGTGTTGGGGCCTGCTTGGAAACTGTATAAATTAGTCTTATTTGAGGGGGCAATTGCTACCTGTTTTCAAGTGTTTGAGTACCTCTGGCTTTTGCAGGACTGTTTGCAGGTCATTTATCTTCTATTGTTTTATTTAATTGCTATTTATAGCACAGTTTTAGAGTGCCTTGTACTTTGTGACTGGAATAATTCAGTACCTGCACCTCAGCATACAGGTGTGGATAAATTTTAAACCTTAGGTGAAGTTTTTCTGATTATTTGTACTCCAGGAAAATAGCAACTGTATTGCAGCTGCTTTTGTTCTGGTATTTCAACTGCAGGAGCTATTACATTAGTGCTATAACAGTCTGCATTATTTTATTTTTTTAACTAACTGTGTCAAAACTCACACCATGTCCTTGTTATGATCTTAAAGCCACTGATTCTCTTGTCCTCCCCTTGTGTTTATTTGACCACAATGTTTCCTTAGTCTCCTCCTTCATGTAATTGAACCCAATTACACCTCTCTTGATTATTAAGCACAAATATCATCTGTAAAGTCACTCACTTTTATCTAAATAAATACTTTTACCCTCCCGCTGTATTCCATAGAGTCAGAGTACAGAATGCCCATCCAGCCAACCCCTGTCGTGCTTTTGTTATTAGTGGCTTTTGAGTTGCCTGTTCTTACTATAAATTGTCTTTGGAGTGCCTTCTATTATCCTCTCATCTGCTTATACTAGTCAGTACTAGCAGATCAAACTGGGAAGTTCCTTCCCTTAGATTGCTAAACCTTGAGTTACCCTCTCTTTCATATCTTCCTCCTTGCGTATTATGCATGCAATACCTACAAGTATTAACCCCATTCCCCATCTGTTTTTATTTATTTTTTTTTTATCTGTAATATCTGGGTCAAGGCCACCATTCCCTGGAGAGTCGTTTTTGTATTTCTTTATATTCCACCATAATCTGCTACATTTACTTTACTCACCTAAATACCAAAGTACAAGATAAGATGGAAAATCAACCTCCCAGTTTTCATAGATTTAGTTCAGCGTGTTAGGTGGCAAGACATTTCCCTGTGGGTAGATTTAGTTGGGAAAAATTGCCAGTAGTGAAATTCAGCTGCCAGGACCTCTAAGTGTCGCAAATTCATTGTATGCCCATAAAAGCATACATCACCATAACACAGCTTTAGTGACAAAGGTAGGGGAAGTGATTTTCATTGTGAATGCTTTAATTTCAACATGGAAATGTGTGCTACAGAACAGAGGAAAATGGACTTACTGATGTAGTCACACTTATGCTCTTATCTGTGTTTTAGGCAATGTTGTCTAGACACTGAGAAGTCGATAATGGGTTACGCACAATGTTAGTAATGACATTACGTATTATATATTGCATTTTCACTGCCACAGGCATGCCAACTGGGCATCCATTTGCTGTTACGTATTATACTGCCTGCACTCAACAAGCGACTTGGGGTTACAAAAATTTCCCCCTGTGCACTTGGTTAATGAAGCTTTGGGCATGTCACTTTATCCTTCTCAGTACCACAGTGAATTTATGACAGCATCATATCTCTGTAAATGAACCCACAGGGAAATGTCTCACTACCTATCAGGCTGAACTCAATTGTCAACTCAGTGGCCAGCCTTTTAGCACTAGGTCTCCTAATACAGTGTACCACCTGCCTTATGCTCACGGATAATAACTTATACATGACACAAATAATTCCATCTGTGAAAGATGTACATACCTAGTTAGTGTGGCATCTTCCAACTCACCCAAAAACATGTCCTGTGAGATTCACACACCTCCACCACAATACTTCACTAATCAAATCAAACTGTCTTATGCCGTGGCTGCAAAAAAACCATGCCAAAAGCCTCCTAGTAATAACAATATTAAGTTTCAGCAAATATCAGGCCACTCATCCACCTCATGCATAGCTACCACAGCCCTGAGTAAAATCACTCCAAATGTACCCTTCTGAGCGACTACAGAAAGAAACTTGTGATAGGTCACCCTATTGTCAGACACACTGACTCATCACATACAGGACTGGACAAGAAGTGGGCTCCAGTGAGTTTTCTTCCAGGTGCCAGGATCTCTCGCATTACAGCAGCCCCGAAGATCCTACTTCCTGACAAATATCACTATGTCATGGTAGAGGTTCATGTGGGAGTGAATGACTTGAGACATAAAAACCTGAGGGGCATGCAGATGGATATGTCAGAATTTTCCATGTATGTTATAGATGCATTTAAGACATTGGTCCTGAAAGGACTCCATCCATCACCTTGAATGATACTTAGATATCAAAAAAAGATAATTAGTTTCAATAACTGGATTATTAGCTGGTGTCATACTAGAGAGATCCAGAATGTCAGTATGAGATAAGATGCTCAGCACTGCAGCCTGCTTTATTAAAAATTTCCTGAGCCTGTCACCCCAAGGCTTCCTCATAGTGCCTAAAGCTTTTGCTGCCCCCCACGTCTTTTTAGGCAGATTCAGGTTGATGGACATTTCAGTGTAAGTAACATATCAGTCCCAAATTTGGATCAAATTAAGGTGGCTCTCCTCAATGCAGAAGTCTCAATAAATTAACTGCCTGATCTTGAGTTCCCATTGCATTATTAAGCATCCATGTTAGCATAGTTACTGAGCTATGATTTAAAAGAAAAGGGACTATTCCCTCTATGCATATGCTAGGTGCTTTTCATGTCTTCAGACCTCATTGTAACTGTAATTGAGTCTCCATATTTGTCAGGGAACATATTACCTCCAGGTAGAGCCTCAGGGTCCCACAAAATGAATTCATTGAACTATTGATCACTCTAGATGGGATCAGTTGTCACTTAGCAGCTTGATACAGAACACCATCTTTGTCTTCTGATGACCACATAAGATTTCTTAGTGTTTTAAGTTAAGATTTCTTAGTGTTCTGTTATCTGTCTGTAAGCAGAAACTCCTTTGTTTTGTGTTAGCTTAACTACCCTTAAATAAACTGGGACATCTGTGTCTCCAATGTTGGATATGTTGAAAATGCCTAGCCTTAATAAATAAAACCTTTATTGAGCAGATGGTAAACAAACCTATGAGAAGACACAACATTCCTGATCTGATTATAAGAAGTATTACTGCCTCATGTACTACTTCTTTGGTATCTCCTCTTCTAGTGAAAACTGACCACAGATGTGTGGCCTTCTTTTTTAAATTCCCAAATGCTCCAACAGCAAATTCTACTGAATTTAGAGACTATAAATGTACCAGCTTCATGACATTTAATGAAATATTAACATTATCTTTTGACTGCTCTACCGCTAACATCAATGAGGCATAAAGCTTCATTAAGGAACTCTGCACTCATTTTGAAAAATACATAGATCTAGCAGACCATATCAAAGCCAAGTGCCATGTGATATTCAAAATAAAACCAGTCTGGTGGTCCACTTCCATAAATAATCTGTATATAAAAGGAAATAACTCCTTCAATTATATAGCAGCTATAAAACTCCTCTTCTCAAGTTAATAAAGTTTGCAGGAAATTGCAAATGAAGGGTTGATAAGTCATGCTCTGACACCCAAACCCTTTAGCATGAACTCTTCCTATTAAGCTCCTGAAATACTAAAATAAGAAACTAAATGCTAAAAAGTATAGCATTTTCAACGTTAGTAGGCAACTGCCCAACCCCACCTCACCCTATAATCATATTGCATTGACAATACACCACTACATAACAAAATGTAATTCTCTTCCTTTTTTGATCAAATAAATTTGACCATCATATGACAATGATTGTCAGTGCATTCTTTTATTTAATTGTAAAAGGAATAGCTTCAAGATCTTAAGAGCTAGTAAACTCCCTTATACTTTGCATTGATCAGACCAATTATCAAGTACAGTGCTCTGTTCAGGATGCATCCCACTAAACATATTAAATGATTACAGAGATCACAAAGGTTCTTGGCAAAACAATCACAAAGGTTCCTGACAAAAAAATCACAAGCATAAAGTCCCTGAGCTATCAAGTGACGCTGAAAGCTCTATCCCTTTATTCAGTGTCTTAAAGTCTTTTAAGGGGAGATCTCTGTCTTGCTTATCATGTAAATTGTGGTCCAGTTATCATGTATCTGCTGTATCTCTGTAATTTACATGGCTCTACCAGTGCTAGAACCAAGGACCTAAATCTTCACCAGCAAATAAATAAAATACAGCAGAGAGACAGGTTTATAACCCAGTGCCCCCAAACCTCTGAAATAAATATTGCATTCCAAGTAATGCAACTCACTATATTCTTTTAAACGTAATCTAGACAACTGGATGGCAGAAAATAGGAGGTGGGAGGGACTGGTAAAGTGTAGATAGTCATAAGATTGAAAGTCTCTGAAATTTCTATAAAATCTAAGAAATAAATGTATATATTCATAGGACTATGTAAGCTCATTAACACCTATATGATGTGGAATGTCACATCTCTAGCAGTCCATACACATCCTTGAATTCCAGATCATTTTCTGAAAAAGAAGACAAAAAAGAAAACTGAAGTTCGACCGTTAGAATATATTTAATACACAATAAGTAACAACTATAAAACAAAGTATTAGAGCAACAAAAGGCTCTTTTCAATGCATCAAATTGTTGTAACTAAAACAACACATTTTAAAACATATAGCAGCTAATAAAATTCTTCAAAAGAGATTGTGACATTATATCATTCATATTTGATTAATTAGTTAATAAATAACATTAAAGTCCCCAGTAATTAAAGCCTCTGTCAATTCTATTATAACAGTAATGCAAACTTCATAATATATCACATTGCTTAGAATTTAAAACAGGTATATAAATCAAGATATTAATTTTATGCACCCTATTAGCAAGAAAAATTTCATCTTTAAGGTATCACTGACATGTCATTGTTTACCATTTTCTGAAAAATCAACTTAGGATCACAAGGTAAACAAATGTAAATATTATGTGAACAATAAAAGTTATTAAAACTATACAAACGACAATGTTGTCTGTAAGAAATATTCTTTACAGTGATAATAGTCAGTGCATTCGTAGTCTTTCCACAAATATTATAGTATATTATAATTCACACAATCCCAGAAGTATTTTCTTTTTTGCTGAACTTTCATAGTCATATCTTGGAGAGTGCACAACCTAGACAAATATCATTAGAATATGTTTGTTAAGCAGACAAAAGCTTTCACTAAACACTATGGAATTCCTATCTGAGGTTGTGTTTACTGAGATACTTACAGAAATATGAAAAACATATTATTTCTCAAAATCTGCAACTTACAGTGCAAATATCAACTGCAGTTTTCTTCAACATCTGTTTCACCTGAGGTTGTGCAATAGTTCATAAGTCATTTGTTTTTTTGAATTTTTAAGCACATATGAAAATATTATTTATTTTTGTATTTACTAACAAATAACTAGCAGTATCTCTAGTATTTTGTAATATAAATGGACACTGATAATGAATTTTCCTGTTTCTTGCCATGACATTTCTCACCATATCTCTAAATACCACATAGGTCTCAGTTATGAAAATATGAACATAAATATGAAAATATAAACAATACATGACAAACAGTGATTCATTTTTATACTGCAGCTCATCCTAGATTAACAATCTTAGTGTCATTATTTTAATTTCTCCGTGCCCTTTCCAATAGCGTCTATTATTAATAGTCAGTATGTCATTCAAAATCTAGACTCAAAAGAGGCCATTAAGGAGCTATGGCTGTCAACTGGAAGTATACAAAAAGGTATTGTTGGCTTGAATGTGCTTGACAAGTAGCTATGAAAACTGTGGTGATGTCAGGTGGTGCCAGCTATGCCAGGTGAAGTAGGGTAGTGGATGTGTAATACACATATGAAGCATAGCTAGCTGCTGTTATGTAAAGAATTATGCATGATTTGTATATCAAACTGATTTGTACAGGTGCTTGTGCTGAAAATGTATTTGCAAAGCTGCTTGTGTTAAAAATGTACCAGCAGTGGGTCCTGCTGGACAGAAAAGAAATACACCTGCTTGCCAGACTGTATTATAACTGTTGAAATGAATGTATTGTAATGGATGATACTGGAAGAGAAAAGGTTAATATCAGTCCAGCTAACTTTGAAAAATAGTCTGAAGTTAAATTACCTGTCTTAGGCCATAAAGATTGTATCTTACAGTTCTCATTGCAGCCAGAGACAAAATGTCTATGAAAACCAGGACTAGGAATCCTACTGTATTATCCTTAAGGGTGAACTAATTGCTACCCTGGAAGGGTGGAAGTTTTTGAAATATTTTTATAGCTTCCAGATGCTATAACACATCTTAGCAAAGCTTTATGTGTTTGTGTATATGGTAAGACATATGTGCAAGATTCTGGTTCAGTTTCTAGTAAAGGGGGTAGTGCGGGAACCAGAAGTCAGGTGACCAAATGAATGTGATGTCATTCTGTAATCCAGCACTGAAAGGATGCTTCAATACTAGATGAGAAAGAAGTCCCAGGGCAGTCTGTTTTTGAAACCTGACAAAGAAGGACCATTCACCTACATCATCTTGCCTTGCCCTAGTAAGTGAATTAGGGAACAGTAGTTATTTAGTCAGTCAGGACAATACAGTGAGATTAGTTAAGTATTATTTTTCTGTATCTGTGTGAACCTTTCTATTAGTGTCATTTTTAATATTTCCTGTGATTGTAACTCTGGTGTCTATTGTAAATAGATATTTTGTGTTTTCATGTTTTTTTCTGTTATTTATTATTAAATATATTTGAACCTTTCATCTGGCTGGTCTTTTAGACAGTATTTTAAGCGTTGAGAGTACTTATATTTATTTGGTGACACTTTGGCCACTCCTGAAAGTCTTGTTGCATTGGTCAAACACTACCATTTGTATTAGTTTTACTTTTACTCAGTATAATTGGGTACCCTTGTAAAAGCATTAGAGTAGCTGGCTTTGGAGTGTTTTAGTGGCAGTATATACCTTAGTCTGACCAGAAGGGGCATATCAGGTATATCTATGGCAGCCTTTCTAGGTGTGTGTGTGTGTGTGTGTGTGTGTGTGTGTGTGTGTGTGTGTGTGTGTGTGTGTGTGTGTGTGTGTGTGTGTGTGTGTGTGTGTGTGTGTGTGTGTGTGTGTGTGTGTGTGTGTGTGTGTGTGTGTGTGTGTGTGTGTGTGTGTCTGTGTGAAAATCAAATCTTAAAGTGTGTGTGTCAGCTACTTGGTGCAGGGACAGAGAGCACTGGTTTCAGAGAGAGAGGGTGGTGAAGGACATGGCTTGGAACACACGGCTGAGGACTCAGCTCTACAGCTGTGGTCAGTGTGGAGTCTTAGTGGGGGCCTGGTGAGAGAGAGGGAAATCCAGCCCCAGGAGGGGAGTGTATTCCCTGTGTGCTCTTAAGGGTAATTGTGCTTGGTGCAAAGAGGTGCATGTGAAAATATTGTGTGTATCTATTTGTGTGTTCCTAGTAAACATTCCTCACTGGTGTCAGTGGTGACGACTGAGGCTCTTTGAATACTGGCCCAGAAGAGGGACATCACAAAACTATATGGTTGTCTCAGGCCACATGGGAATGCAGGGACAGAAGTCATTTATGAAGTCAAAATATACTTTCAAATATTCTCCTGAATGAATGCTGCACTTATACTGTATCTACACCCACCAATTGTGCCCTGTAACAACTTTTACCCCAGGAAAGCTACGTACTTACCCCCAGACAGATACTTAAATCTTCTGATGTTTTTTTTTAGGCTAGAATCCTTGGGTCTCACTTTAAAATTTCCAGTTGCTTGAACTCAGGCAGCAGCTGTTGTAAATTTACTCAGTTGTCGGTAATTTTACAAAGCACATCAGCATCTTAGATTGTCTGTCTAGCTATACTCATGCATGAATCCAAAAATAAATGTGACCATTTATACCTTATTCATACCTTTTTTACATATTGGCAGACATTGGAACAGACTTCCACTCCCAGAACAAGATTACAAAAACATTTTCTGTTAGTGATTTACTCTGGTGTAAGTCTGACCTGATTACAATAGACTTGCACTTGGTGTAAGTGACCTACTTTGGTGTAGAGCCTAGAAACAGGCTTCCACTGGAAACTAGAATCCAAAAACCTACCTTCGGTGTAAATGACTTATTTCAGTGTAATACACCTAAACAAATCATTTACACTGAGAACAAGTCTTCAGGAAATGGACCCCATAATGTAGCTAACTTTTATTTATGTATTCATTCAAATACTTACTAAATATTCCTGTTATAATAATTGTGTATGTTATTGTTGCATTACATGACAATTCAATGCTGGAAGATACACATTTAAATTACATTTTTTAAACTTGCTCCTGCAATGTTTTCTTTGAATATTATCTGATATAATGCAAACAACCTGGATCTATTTCATCATTTATTAGTTGTTTTTTATTAGCCTTCTTCGTACTTTCTGCGTGTGCATTATGTTGTTCACCTGACATTTTTGTAGTTACGTCATCTTTAATTGTACTTTGTGTAACAAAAAAAAAAAAAAAAAAAAAAACATTCCTGTGATGCATCATTTCTCTGCAGTATGTTTCTTATTTTTCTAATTCCAATCATGTTCATGGGTCACTGTACAATATAATCATGTACTTTATCAAATGATTAATAATCACAAAGTTTATTATATATTGTCTGATTAGAAACTGTTCCTGAAGCTTTTCTCCATGGCATTGTATTTAAAGTAGATACCCCCATGTTGAACAACTGTAAATATACAACTAAAAAAAAATGCAACTATACAGTGGATATAAAAAGTGTGCACACCCCTATTAAAATGCCAATTTTTTTGTGATATAAAAAATGAGGCCACAATAAATAATTTCAAAACTTTTCACACCTTTACTGTGATCTATAACCTGTACAATTCAATTGAAAAACAAACAAATCTGTTAGGGGAAGAAATATAAAAAATGTTTAAAAAGTACAATAAGCTGGTTGCATAATTGTGCACACTTTTAAACTAATACTTTGTTGAAGCACCTTTTGATTTAATTACAGCATTCAGTCTTCTTGGGTACACATCTGCCATCAATTAAAGAGACTCTGACTAAGACCTCAAAAAGTTCAGCTGTACTAGTAGGATTTTCCTGACATTTACTCAGGTGCCTGCTACAGCAAAAGCCATGGTTCACAGAGAGCTTACAAAGCATCAAAAGGATCTCATTGTTGAAAGGTATCAGTCAGGAGAAGGGCACAAAAAAATTTCCACAGCATCTGATATACCATGGAACACAGGGAAGACAGTTATCAAAAAGTGCAGAAAATATGGGACAACAGTAATGTTGCAAAGAACTGGATGTCCCTCCAAAATTGATGAAAAGACAAGATGAAAACTGGTCAGGGAGGCTGCCAAGAGACCTGCAGCAACACTAAAGGAGCTGCAGGAATTTCTGGCAAATACTGGTTGTGTACTGCATGTGACAACAATCTCCTGTATTCTCCATATGTCTGGACTATGGGGTAGGGTTGCAAGATGGAAGCCTTTTCTTACACAGAAAAACATCCAGGCCTGGCTAAAATTTGCAAAACAATACATCAAGTCTCCCAAAAGCATGTGGGAAAATGTGTTATGGTCTGATGAGACCAAGGTTGAAATTTTTGCCCACAATTCCAAAAGGTACATATGGGGCAAAAACAACACTTCGCATCATCAAAAGAACACTATCCCCACGGTGAAGCATGGCGGTGGCAGTATCATACTTTGGGGTTGCTTTTCTTCAGCTGGAACTGGGGCTTTAGTCAAGGTGGAGGGAATTATGAACAGTTCCAAATGCCAGTCACTTTTTGCCCAAAACCTTCAGGTGTCTGCTAGAAATCTGAAGCTGAAGAGGAATTTAACCTTTCAATATGACAATGACCCCAAGCATACATCCAAATCAACAAAAGATAGGCTTCACCAGAAGAAAATTAAAGTTTTGGAATGGCCCAGCAAGAGCCCAGGGCTAAATCCAATAGAAAATCTGTGGGATGACATGAAGAGAGCTGTGCATAAGAGATGCCCTCGCAATCTGACAGATTTGGAGTGCTTTTGCATGGAAGGGTGGGCAAATATTGCCAAGTCAAGATGTGCCATGCTGAGACTCCTATCAAAGAAGACTGAATGATGTAATTAAATGAAGAGGTGCTTCAACAAAGTACAGTATTAGTTTAAGGGTGTGAGCACTTATGCAACTAGCTTA